>NC_086338.1:14802389-15106660 GCF_032445375.1 Bacillus rossius redtenbacheri | reverse complement strand
AAAAATCTCTTAGATAGAACTATGAAATTTATCCTACAGCTAATTGAACCACATACATTTCTCGGCTTATTTTTAGTATAATCAGTATTTTGGCAGTGAATATTATTTAGTTAAAATATACCGCTTGATTAGTTATTAAAGAGACGCGTTTGCTTCCTTATTAACTTAAATACGGATGTGTAACGTTTAAATACTTATTTCTCAATCTTACTTTTGTTTACTCGTGCAGTGTTGCAGTTATCAAATAACAAATGTTATAAAGTGATTATCGGCCATGAATTGTGAAAATTATCGTTTGATAATAAAAGGGGAGTGATTTTAAATTCCATATTGACGAGGAAAAAAATTATTCCCTGTATATTCACATGTAACGTACAGAGCAGCTAGCCTTACAGAATGGAGATGAGCTAAAAAAAATTCCAGTAATGGTATATAAGTTTCAGTTCGTAAATAAACTAAATTCTGCTATAATTACTGTTAAAGTATTAAGTTGTTTATTTACTGGGAAAAATAACGTTACATAATCACTTAAATAAAATATATTACCTAAATAATAGTCACTACTTATAAAACAATCAAGCTTACCAGGTGAGAATCAGATTCTGTTTTCCGTTTCTTCCGCGTCACGAAATTATCCATGCTGATGTTTGCCAAGAAAGCAGAAGACTGGCGCACACGAGAGCAAAACCACTTTAAAAACAGACTACCTGAAACCTATAATACTGTCGTTTCAGAGGACAAGGTAGTGTGGGTATCAATGGGGAGGAAATGCTAACGGAACCCTACCCTAGCTTCGTCCTTTGGAATGAACGGTTTCTAGGAATTAAGGGTTTCAAAGTTCTCACTGGAAAACTCCATGCCATGGCTTTCGCAGAAGGGGTAGGGGAAAATAACTACGGAACTCAAAGGTAGGAATATAAAGCATGTCAAAGTGTCTGTCGTCGTTGTAAATAATAATCTGATATATATGCTGTGTACACCATTAACTTTAAAACCACGAAGTGGGCCCCCCCAAGGAGGGGCCCATTAATTCCAGGGGGGCCAGGCCCCCCTGCCCCCACCCCCCCCCCCACCGGGATCTACGCCCATGACTCTGTGTAAGTAGTTATTATTGGAAAACAACAAATAAGTTGTTTGCCGCCTTGTGCGTTAGTAGTGAAATTTCACATGTAAATATATAAAAATGTGTGCGATGGCATACATATGCGAGTGTGTTATAATGCGAACATATCGTGGCCACATCTAGCCCCTCCCCCAAACCTCTCGTCAACAACTGTCCGACTCCCGATCGCTGGATTTTCCATTGCTCTCTGGGCGTAACATTTTCTTTTCGCTCTGATAATTTCTTCGCCTCAACTTACCCTGTTGGTAGTCTAAAGTTTTATATAAATAAAATATAAAGAAATTTCAGGAAATATGATAGTTAAATATGGCGCCTGCATCCATCCCCCATGGAAATGTATTTAATCAACTCTACTCACGCATGACGCGAACCTCCGCAACGTAGTGCGCCCACGCGCCGCCAGGTAGCAGCAGTATCAGCAGCAGCAACGCTGCCATGAGCGCGGCCTGAGAATGCACTCGGCCGATGCCTCGCGCTCAAAGAACCGGGAAGCGTTGCGTCTTGCTGATTGGCTGTTGTGGAACATGGAGGCGAGCCCACTCCTCCCACCGTCTGGTTTCCTCCCGCCTCTTCCCCCGACGAGACCGACCACGTGCCAGCTTGCTTGAAGCGCTCCCAACTAGAGGGACCTACGCAGGGCCGTATTTATGCTCAGGCTATCTAGGCTGTAGCCTATGGGCCCGCACCACAAATGGGGGCCCGCACCACACGACACGGAAAAAAAATTATACTGCGATGTGAATCTTCTTATACATATTCGTAAAATACGCGTCGACATAGTGTCCAGTTGTTTTGTGTGGATTAATTGCGCCGAACTAAACTCTTCTGTGGAAAGCTGATATATGAGTTGTATCAGCATTTAGAAATTTTCGATTATTTTGATTGGTTTTAGTGTCACTTAATTCCTTAACCTCTAAATACTGTTTTGTTAAATTGTCTAGTTTAATAATAAACTTTTTTTTTTTTCAAAATAGAAAATTGATCAAAACTATGAGTTTTGTAGGTCAGTTAAAATAAACTACCCACCCAGACCGAGGTAAGAGACACCCACTGTTTCACTGGAAGGGGATACCTACTCAATATACCCCCCCCCCCCTTAGAGAGGGCCCGCGCCACAGACTCAGCCGAGGGGCCCACAGGCAGTAAATCCAGCCCTGGACCTACGCACCAGAGGGAACTACTGTACAGGCGGAATATGGTCACTAGAAGAACTGTGCCATTGATAAATGCCAACATCAAAAATAAGTTTTAAATATGATTAAGACATAGAAATTCCCTAAACATAAAATAGTAATTTTACAAACATGCTTAGTTCAGAATTTATGGAATGGTGTATTAACGGACTGGCGTTTTGAGTATAGCTGCAAACTATTATACTTTGAAAATATTTTCTGTCAATGTTGAATTATCTTGGTAGCAATGAAATAAGCATGGCTGCCGTGTGCACATATTCAGACCTGTACATGTGTGTATTTTTTTCGCAATCGAAACTAAAGTTATGCTTTTCAACAGACTTTGCGGTTTTGTAGTGTTTAAGTTTAGAAACAAAACATAAAACACTTAACATCGTGTTTTTTTTGTTCCATATTGGAAAATAGATAATCCGAAATCACAGCAACGAACGACCAAAAGTAAAAATCAAGGTAGTCAATAGTTTCTTTCGAACAGTTAACGACTTTTAGTTTGTTAGGTTGCCGATAAATACCGCACAGTCCATTATTAATAAGAGCATCAGTTATAGCACTTAGTTGCGACTGAATATCTTCCTTGCTTTGTGCTATTGCTGCGCACTACCGGACCAGCAGTGGACAAGACGGCTCGGTCGCTGTCCGTGGACGTAAGTGACGACACAGACGATTCGGGATGTCAGGAGGGCTGAGGCTCACCACTTGTTCTGGTCTGGTGCAGCAATCTGTAGCGTTGTCGCCCAGACCACAGACAGAAAACTCCTCCGTTCCAGCATTAACTACTCTGTGACTTCTCCTTTCCATACCTCACTATCCGTTCACCGATTTGGGTTTATCTTTGTCCCAAAAATTGGTGGATGAAAAAAATTATATAACAGAAATTGTGGAGTGTTGGAATAATTATCGCTGTTTGTGGGAAATAAAGAATGATGCATTTTCAAATCGTGATCTCAGGACCAACAATTTGTCTTCAACAATTTGCTGTCGGTCTTCAAGAACGACCATCCAAATGTTACTGTTAACATGTCTGGATCACTAGATGCAACTCTGATGAATGACTGGTCCGGTAGTGTGTAGGCAATTTTAGTGTCAGAATATAGTCAGCTTTTGAGGCAATTTAACAAGAGTAGGTTTTGGGTTGAACTAACAGGCATATCAAGTCCACTGCACCGGTTATATTGACATACATTGCCCATCCTATGACTAAAAGTGCGACATGGCTAAGGCCGAGACTGGTGAGGCTGCGCAGTGGTAAACACCTGACTCCCATTCAGGGGACTCGGGTTGAAATTATGGATGGACCACCCTGTTACCGGGTTGTCGGGTTTTCCTTCAATAGCTCACACAAAAAATTTACCAATAAGTATGCCATACAATTTAACTTGTATTATGCACATATATAATTGTGTTCTGCATATTAAATAGAGTTAATGCCATTGGTTTTAGGAGACAAAACTGTTTTATTATCATTTGGAAGCTCAAACAATCACTGTTTATAATGATGATAAAACTCTTACTTGGTTATTTCCTTCTGAAAAGCTCTTGAAACTCATTAGCAGGTGATTCTCTACTTACCTTAATTAAATGGAGGCAACCAACTTCTGTCAAGACACGACCGCCATCTTGTTGTAGTACTCGCTACTAGCTGCGCTAGTGTCACATAGTACACAAAGCATCTGCTAGAGAGTGCTGTCGCCATCTTGTGTTCTATACTTGTTACTAGGAGCCATAGTGTCACTTAATACACACTTATTTTGTGTGTATTACCACCATGTTAATTTAATTTTTACACACTAGAGTGCAATAATAATTTATTACTGTGGCACCTGTCATCTCGACAATTGGCCGCCATCTTGGAAATCTCAAATTATTTACCTAGAAATTCGGGAAGAATTCCAAAAATAATTTACAACTAATTTACTGATTGATTCGATCGATTCCTGTCCTTTGTTTGATACTTAATCGATAAAAAATTTAAAATTTCAATAAATCTGGTGGAAATTCCTAAAAGAAGCTTAAATTACTCAGGTAATAACCTCCAGTAAGGATATGATAACATATTGACCGACATCTTGAAAAGTCAAAATAATAAACATAGAAATTCAGAAAAAATTTTAAAATTCATCGAAAAAATCACTCGTTAATATAATGATTGGTTAGGTTAATATCCATCCATGGTTCGGTAATTGATTAATAGGGAAAAAAATATTTTTGACAAAAAGTACATATTTAATCAATCGTTCAAAATCATAAAGGCAGCTTAACAGTAGCGGCCGGTATTAAAGAGCACATGTGCACGTGCACACCCAGTTTTCTTCAGAACATTCATTTATTTATTTTGTAGAGTTAAAAGTTCCTTTTTATCTACTTTTACCAGTGGCAGCTACCAGAGTTACACTCGTCGCTTTGTTTGCATCTGTCACGGACGTCTGTTTTTATTTTTTTCGATTGCGGCGATACGGCAACGCTGTAGTGTTCACAATGGATCTGTGCACGAAACGCGCTGCCTGCATGCCTGCCTCGGTCCTTATGCGCATGCGCACGAAGGAATTACGTCACCTCCTAGGGGACATTTAACACTGGACGAGTGCACGACTGTGGTGTGCTCGTGATTGTCCTGGCGTTTCATTGATGTAGTTCCAAATTTCAGCACGCACAGCAGCACTGATCAGAGAAGTAAGTCATAACTTATGAATCAGCCCGGTAGATGCCAGTATTGTCCACTCCAATACTATCACCAAATACAGTAGAGGGAGAATACAGGACAGCTCGCTCGTTTTCGCGAGAAACCGACGGTGCTGCGCTCTCGCGGCTCGGCGTGATGACTAGCCCTAGCTGCCGCGACCACGGCCGCGCCATACGAAAACCTCTGAAACTAAACTCGCTGAATTACAAAGAGTAACCGTCAGAATTGAAAGGAATTATTATTAAATACTTTTTTTAAAATTCTATTGCCTTATAGAACGTAAAAATTTTCCCCAAGTCAAAATATTTCTTTTAGAAAAACATACTATCGTGAGTGGTAATATTTCCCACTTCCCGCTTTCATTGTTAACTAAATATGCCTTATTTCTTGGTTTGTTGATATTATAGTGATTTTATGCATTGTTTTTTTCTTCTTATTTTCACACAATTCCTTTTCAGATAATGTATTTCATCGCAAAAGCATCGTACACACCTCTTTTATAAAACAATTGATTATGACATTAAAATATTTGTTTTACGATGAATGTGGGAGAACCCGGAGTAAAGAAAACAAAAAAAGCAAAAAAGTCATGCACATGTAAATTGTATGGAATATCTAGCATAGCAGTGGTTATAAGGTATGATCGGGGAAAATAAACTTCTTGCTACCTATTTAGGTACAGCTGGATAAAATTTTACAAGCATATTCGTCT
The DNA here is from genome assembly GCF_032445375.1 of Bacillus rossius redtenbacheri. Taxonomy (NCBI): domain Eukaryota; kingdom Metazoa; phylum Arthropoda; class Insecta; order Phasmatodea; family Bacillidae; genus Bacillus; species Bacillus rossius. Next base: position 15,100,952 of record NC_086338.1, on the reverse strand, counting down.
TTTTTATATGATTTGCCTTTTTCATTTACAATGGAAGTGAATCTTGTAAAACTTGTTCTAGCTCTGGTACCATTGTAATAATGCATTTATTTAAATATTATTATTTTAAAGTAACGCGGTATTAATACATATTTAATATTTATGGTAGCTTAAGATGGTGCAATTGTAAGTTCTAATTTAAGGATTATATTGTTTATTTACATTGTGTCAAACGCTATGTACTTCTACATATTTATGTCATACTGAAATTATGTATTTTTTCATTTCCCTTTAATTTTCAATATTATTTAAATGTCCATGTTATTTAATTTTAGAGGTGTAAAAGTAACGAAAAAAGCGTACCCGTATGTATTCGTTACTATAACAATTAGTACTCGTTACTATCGTATCGTTACTTCTGATACCGCATAACATGCTATGTTATGTTGCAGCAACAAATCGAGTCGTATTGCGTACGCGTACAGTATGACGTCGCGTAAATAATAATAAATAGAATATAAATCATTAACAATATTTGATAATTAACCGTTTTTGTTAACCAAGAAACAATTAAATCTCATTAGAGCGGCTTTATTATATTATCTCTTTTAAGATAATAAAAAAACCGTGAAAATTCGCGATAATAAAAAACAAAAACATACATATTTCTTATTTGTAAAAAATACTTTCTTACGTTGTTTTTGTTCCTATCTCAAACTTTGTCTACACACACAATACCTTTAATAAACAGTAAAAAAACTTGGACGACGAATTTCCAAATTATACTTTACTTAATAAACAAACATCGTTCTTTGTAACGTAAATTCATCGAATATGCGCGCGCATGCGTGAAACATACGAAAAATGCGAGTAACGAAATGCAGCCGTGTGTAACGTTTCGTTACTCGTATATAGACGGCGCACCCGTGACTCAGTAACGAATACATACATACAGTTTGCTACAGCTCTATTTAATTTCATAATATCGTGCTGAAATCTCTGTTAACTGTACATATAATTATTATATACGTATTATACACTATATATATGAATAACTGTACTCATTATATTGCACATATTCATAAAAAAACTTATTTTAATCAATAGGCTGTTGAACGATAGCAAATCAATAGTATTTAGTGGCTAAAAAATTTGGATAATTTAATTAATTCATTAGAAAATTTCCTAAATGAACAATGATTAGCAATAGAATGCTTTGAAAATTTTTACTTCAATTTTCCTTGAAAATATGCTGTTCATTATTAACTATTTTTTACATCGAAAGCAACTAACTTTTCAGCAAATAAATTTACATCTGCATGGCCGCAAAGAATACGAGGGTCAACACAATTTTTTTCAAAGGAATCTGTTGATTAGTCTAGGTGCAATGACGAGTTGAATATAATACATTTTAGGCTTGGAATGCATGGCCGTGGGTACTGTTATCACGCCGAGCCGCTAGGTAGCAGCACTGACGCTCTTCGCCCGCGCGGCTGTGCTATTAGTATAGAGCTGTCCTGTATTCTCCTCTACAGTATTTGCTATCACCCCTAACCAAACAAACTTTTCGTTTTCAGTTTTTTTACGTCCAGTGGAAACAAGAAGTTGCGTGTGATTCAATGCTTGCGTAAATATCTTTAAATAATTAGTGTGCGTGTGCGTTTGTAAAATATTTTTCTATAGGACTACCTTACGCAGGACAACATTTTTCTGAGGTATGTTATAAAGTTTCCCTTTGTTGTAAGACTTTAACTGTGAAAATGTGACTGCATTATTTGGCGCGTACAGCAAACATGTACGATTTTTAAAAATCACCATAATGAATTCCGTACAAACAATTTTAGCGAACAGAAAACTTTCGTAGGTACGAGGAAAAGTTAACAATTAAAAATTTAGGTTCTGATCAGCCTCATTTAGAAATTACTACGGAAACAAAGTCACAAAAACGTATTTTCTTATGTAAATTTAACAAAAACATTTACACAAAACACAAGTGGCTATGCGGCTGTGTAAAAACAAATGCTCTGTTTTTTTTTCCGTGCCTGATTTTTAGTGCAGAAGTTAGCGCGTGGACAAAGTCAGGTTATAATGACCTCGTACATTTGGGCGAGAAAATTAATAAACATGAAAACTCTCTTGCTCACAAAAATGCCAATATTGAACTTACATTGTTAGGTAGAATAAACATCAGTACACAGCTAGACAGTACTTACAGAGAGTCTGTTAAAAAACATAATGAACAAGTGGACAGGAACAGATATATTGTCGGTAGACTGATAGATTGTGTAAAATTTTGTGGAGCGTTTGAACTGGCGTTACGAGGGCATGATGAAAGTGAAACTTCTGAAAATCCTGGTGTCTTCAGGGGCCTCGTTAATTTTGTAAGCTCGATCGACATTGCAATGAAAGAACACTTAGAAAATGCCACTGTGTTTAAAGGTACTTCAAAGACGATCCAGAATAAATCGTTAGAATGCATGTTGTGCGTTTGCAGGGAAGGAATTTCAGAGGAAATAAAACAAGCAAGTTATTTAGCTGTAATGGTAGATGAAACCAATGTTGTGTCCACTTCACAAAAAATGGTATTAGTATTTCGATACGAGAGAAATGGCATCATTTTGAAGAGATTTTTTTTTTTTTTTTTAAATCCAGAAGGTTTAGATGCTGAATCTATATACAAAGCTGTTTATTCAGAAGTAGACTCGCAACTGGGAGAGAACAAGACAAAATTAATTGCGCAGTGCTATGATGGTGCTGCTGTCATGAGTGGCCATGTTAATGGAGTGCAAACAAAAACGAGAGAACAGTATCCTTTTGTGTATTACATTCACTGCTATGCTCATCAGTTTAATTTAGTTTTGCAGAAATCTGCAGCCATAAACAGTTCTGTGAAAATATTTTTCTCCAATTTGTCAGGTTTCCCAGCATTCTTTACTCGGTCTTCGCAGAGGACAAAACTACTTGACAGTGTTGTGAAAAAGAGATTTCCAAGATTGGCAGCCACAAGATGGGTTTTCAACATTCAGGCAGTTAACACTGTATTTGAGCTAAAGAACGAGCTGATTGAGTGCTTAGAAGATATCTGTAATTCAGAGCGAGTAAAAGACAAAACACGACGAGAAAGCAGTGGACTTGTTTCTAATTTACACAACCCAGTATTTTTATTTTGGCTCGAGTTTTTTTATCGTATCATGCCGCACGCTGACATTTTGTTCAAACAACTGCAAACCACTGACATTGACTCTGGAAAAATCAAAACATGTAGTGAGCAGTTTGCAAGTTATGTACAGGTTGCTAGAGATAAAGTGGAGGACATGTGTAGGCCTACTTCAGTGGAGCAAACTGATCAAAACAAAAGGAGAAAATTATCATTTACATCCATAACTGCAAATGCTAAAGAAGTCTGCGATGCAATTATTGTTGGCATTAAAGATAGATTTTCGTTTAATGGTCATGTTATGGTTTCTAAACTTCTTCACGTCAATAGTTTTCCAGTGTTTTCAAATGCATTTCCAGAAGAAGAATTTATAGTAGCTCTTGAAACATACTCGTTTCTATCAAAGGAGCAACTGCGAACAGAGCTGCAAGTTTTGTATAGTAGGAATGACTTTCATCAAGCTTTGGTTATACTGCAGTTTCTTTTGAGCAATAATCTGGACCAGGACACATTTCCTCAACTTAGTAGTCTTCTGAGGATTATTGTAACAACTCCCATGACAACAAGTGAAGCTGAACGGTGCTTATCTACTCTCAAGAGGGTTAAAACTTTTCTTCGGAACACTATGTCAGAAGAAAGACTTACTGATTTAGCATTGTTGTCAATAGAAAAGTCTCTAATAAATAGCATGCATGATTTTAATCATAAAGTCATCAACAATTTTGCTCAGCTGAAAACCAGAAGAATGGACTTTTTTTTTTTACAAATAAATAATGGTGCAATACCTTTATAGCATTAAAGTTTGTAAAATCATATTTTTTAGCTTCACATTTCTTTCAGGTGCAACACTTTGATAAGCTTAAGCCCAGCTACAGATTTGAAAAATCAAGAACATCAAACATAATTTTTTATTATTTATGTGAGGCTTGATCAGCGATCTACCATTTTGAATTACAATTTAGAATCTCTTAAAAAACAACTAGTCTGCTCAATAAGCTTCGTTGTGTTAATTCAGGCTACAAATACAGACATGAGTTTATGTAATAAACGAAATATATCTTTCACGACTCCAAGATAAGCAGTAACTGCTACGGTGCCGCACCAACACAGATAATCTGACACTAAAGCAGGCTTCAAGAACGCAGTAAGGTAGGAGGTATTCTTTTTTTTTTCTTTATGAGTGCATATGTGTTCGCATGTGTGTATGTATGAGTGTGTGAACACCCATAATTTAACATTACCGGCCGCTACTGCAGCTTAAGTTCCTGGTATTCCAGCCGCCTATAAGCCGATATTACCACCATCTTGGAAATTTGTAATTAATGACCTAGTAATTTGGTAAAATTCCAAAGTAGTGTAGAATAGGGGCTACTGACCCTGGGGTCCAGGTGTGGTGGTGCCAGGGTCCGCCAACTTGGATTCTGATGTAATGATGGCTATCTTGGATGACCTTGTCCATGACCTTTGACCTTGACCTTTGACCCCGGCGGCCATTTGGATCCGCCATCTTGGGTCAGTAATTTTGTTTTCTAGAACATTCCACCATTTTGAATTATAATGCCACTGTTGCATTTTTCGATACGACCACTTTCTTGAAAATCTATAATTGTTATGCTATAAACTTGAAACAATTTTAAAATTTATTAAAAAAATTAATCAAATTTTAATAAAATATTATTAATATTAAGCATTATATTATTGGCCAAACCTGGTGAGGGTGAAATAAAAAATGGCGACCAATCCTTTCTCCATGGGAGTTACTGGCAGACTGACCTCCCACCACTTATGCCATGTGTATGGCAATCTTTGTGCATTTCGTTATGGACACCATCATCAATTCTAGATTTTTGCATGTTTCTTTACGCTCCACCATCTTGAAAATCCGTAATTTTTAAGCTAAAAGATAGGAAAATTTTAAATTTATAAAAAAATGTAGTTAATCAAGATTTAATTCAATATTATTTAAAACACACATTTATGTCCATGGTTCGAACCCGGTGAGGACAAAAATAAAAAATGACAACAGATCCTACCTCCACGGAAGCCACAGGCAGACTGACCTCCCACCACTAATGCCAGGGTATATATACATCGCCAGCTAGTATGAGGCCATGTCCGCCATCTTGTTTTTGTATGATAGAATGTGCTACCATTATGTTAGTTTAATTTTTTCCTACTAGAGTGCAATAATCATTTATTATTACTGTGGCATCGCCATCTTGAAATTTGGAAGCCATCTTGAAGATTCGTAATTATTTAGATATAATTTCGGGAAAAATTCCAAAATTCATTAAATAAATATGCAATTAATATACTGATTGATTCATTTGTTCCTGTCCTTGGTTCGATCCTTGAACAATCCAAATATTTTAATTTAATATAAAATATACTTATTTGTTCAAAGTCTTAAAAGTAGCCTAAGTTCCACATAAACTAGCATTCAGTAAGTCTTTATGCCCACCATCTTGGAAATCTGTAATAATGTAGCTAGAAATTTGGGAAAAATTCCAAAATACATCAAAAAATCACCATATAATAAAATGACTGAATATTTCAATTCCTGTCCTTGGTTTGATCCTTGGTCACGGCCTAAAGACTCATGTAGCCAATAAATGTTGGAGTCAATGACTGTTGAAGCCAATGAATGTTGGAGCCAATGACTGTTGAAGCCAATGACTGTTGGAGCCAAAATACTGATGGTGTCAATGACTGATGGAGCCAATAACTGTTGAATATAATGACTGACGGAGTCAATGACTGTTGGAGTCAATACTGTTTGAGGCATTATATCCTGTCGTAAATTGACGATCGCATCAAAATATCTTGAATGTATGCACATGTACATCCTTTTCTTTAGATGTACTTCTTTGTACTCAAATTTAAGTCCAAATGTGCGTCTTTTTCGTTAAATGTGCTTCATTTTTGTGGAATTTTCGTAAAAATGTGGGTCCTTTTCGTTAAATGCGTGTCCTATGTATACATTGCATTATCGGTGTGTGCATTGCATTTTTTGCATGTACATTGTGTGGTCATTGCATGTCCAGTGTGTCCATTGTGTATATTGCGTGTACTTTGCATGTACATTGCGTGGTTATTATGTGTACATTTCATGTAAAGTACATACATTACATGGTCATTGCATGTATATTGCAGGTCCAGTGCATACATTGCATGTTTGGTGTGTACATTGCATGGTCAATGCATGGTAATTGCGTGTACATTGCGTGTCCAGTGCGTACATTACATGGTTATTGTGTGTACTTTACATGTCCAGTGCGTACATTGAGTGAGTCGAAAGGCAATTGTACTTTTCTTGACGATATCATATAAAACATAATCATTCAATGTCGTAGCAACAAACGGTCCTTTAAAATATAACTTGTGGATGGACTGTGTGTATGGTAAGCCATATCCGTTTGAGTACAAAGTGAAGAAGTGTGCTTTCAAAACATCGGCTGTTGTAATTTACAGTTCTGACGATGTGAAGCAGTCTGTTAAACACGGTGTCCAGAAACTCTGTCAAGAAAAGTCAGTAAAGGATCTGGCTGGTCTCTGTCTAGTATAAAATGTTTGGAGCTGAGAATTAGTTATTCCATACCGATGCAAAACTAAATGATTATTAGATTGTTAACTTTCTCAAGTGTATCTGTAGTAGAATAGAAATTATGTAAAAAAAGATATGATTGTAAAAGAACTTTCGGTGTTATATTTTTAACCTGTAATTTTTTATTTCAATTATTGATCAAGTATCGGACCAAGATGATATAATCAAATATTATATTAATAAGGGATTTTTTTTATGAATTATGGAATTTTCCCCTAATTCCTAGGTCAATAAATACAAATTTCCAAGAATGTGGTCATAACAGCTTACTGGAAGCTGGTTGGTAAGGAAACTAAGCTGCATTAAGGACTTTCCATCATATTTATTTAAATTATTATTTTTTAGATAAAATTAATTTTTTGTATCACCCCGGGATTGAACCAAGGACAGGAACTGATCGAATCATTCGGTATATTAATTGCAGATTTGTTTAATGATGTTTGGAATGTTTCCCGAATTTCTAGCTGAATAATTACATATTTCCAAGATGGTGCCTAAATTTCAAGATGGCGGGCACCTCAGTAATAATAATTGAATATTGCACTCTAGTGGACAAAAATTTATTTAACATGGAGGTAGCGCACTCTAGCAAACAAAAACAAGTTGGTGGTCTCCAGCAGATTAAAACAAGATGGCGGACATTACATCATACTAGCTGGCGATATATATACCTTGGCATTAGTGGTGGGAGGTCAGTTGGTCAGTGGCTTCCGTGGAGGAAGGATATAACTTTTCTTTTTTTACTTCACCGGGTTCGAACCAAGAATGTAAGTGTGTTTTAAATAATATTTTGTTAAAATTTGATTCATTAATTTTTTATGTATTTTAAATTTTTTATAAATTTACAGCATAATAATTATGGATTTTCAAGATGGTAGCCATAAAGAAAAATGCAACGATCTAGAATCCAAGATAGTTTCTGTAACTAAACGTGCCACGATAATGTCATACACGTCCCAGATGGCGGTCGTAACGAAATGTGCAATATTTCTAGAATCCAAGATGTCGACCATAACGAAATGTGCAAGTGTTTTTAAATATTTTTTATTAATTATTTTTTTTATAATTTTTTTAATGTTTCTAATTAAATTCTAGTATAATTATTATTACAGATTTTCAAGATGGTGGCCAATGTCGCGGCCTCGTCTCTGGTGAAGCTGTGGAGACGGGGTGGACGTCGCTCGGTCGTTCAGTTGTTGTGTTGTTTGCCCGGCGCCAGCTCTTTGGTAGAGCAGCCTCACACTCTGAGGCGGGAGTAGACCGTTCGGCCCAGTGCAGCTGACCGAGGACGTGCTGACAAGGAGTAGTTAGCAGGAAGATTGGGTGTAGAAGAGAGGATGCCCGCGGTCTCACGAAAGTCGCTAGCGGAAAGGATGGAAGTTGGAGAGAGGGATGCCCGCGGTCTCACGAAGAGTCGCTAGCAGAAAGGATGGAAGTTGGAAAGAGGGATGCCCGCGGTCTCGCTAACAGGAGTGTAGGAGAGAGGGATGCCCGCGGTCTCACTAAGAGTCGCTAGCAGAGGATTGCCTGCGGTCTCACAAAGAGTCGCTAGCAGATAGGTGCGAGAGAATGAGAGAGAGAAGGAAAGCCCGCGGTCTCACAAAGAGTCGCTAGCTGAGGAAAGGAAGATGAGGAATTCAAGCCAATGATACCACTTTTGACTGAGGTAATATTTATTCTCCCAGATTGGCTGGGAGAGAGGAAAGCTCACAATGGTAAATATTCTCCCAGATTGGCTGGGAGATGAGAGCTGTCTAGGCTTGTTAGCCCGCACAATTTATACACGTTTCGTCTACAATCATTAGTGTTAAAGTTTTACATATTTCTATCTCTTTTGATCTTTTGCATTTTACAATATTATTTCCACATCTACAAAACATACTTACAATATACACTTAATAATCTACCTAAATATTTACAATAATAACATATATAAAATAACTATAATACATTGTCTCTTTATATTTACAACTGCCATCTGGTGGCGAGTGGTGGCACTACCAGGGCCATGGCTGGAGTGTTGCGCCGCGGACAGGATTGTGACCCGGGTTTTTTGTTTAATAAAGAGGAGGTACGACGTCAGACGCCCCCCCCCCCCCTGGAAGCCCGGGTCTAGGCCGTCCGCGCGCCCTCCAGCAGGCACATGATGCCTTCTCTCCTCGTAGTTGCGAGCGTCAGGGCCGGCCTGCTGGTTCCGGACTCCCTGGGTCGCCATTCACCAGTGTGTCCAGTTCGCTGCCTGTGACGTAATCTGCCAGGTACAGTGAGGGCCGGCGGCGTCGTCGGCGGTGTCTCTGGTTGTCCTCAGCTGGTTCCTCCACGTTGACCCGGAATTCGGCATCAGCGAGGGAGGCTCCATGCCCCCACCCACCTCGGGTAGGGGAGGGTGGTTCTGTTGTCTCAATGTCTTCCGGTTCTGTCACCAGGGGCTGCTCCTCTGTGGTGTTTAAGCCTGCCTCTGGTGTCCCTGTGACATCAAGGATCAGAATTCGTGCTGGGTGCCTCCGGTGCTGTCGCCTCGGGGTCGTGGCAGGGGCTTCTGCAGGCCTCTCCATTCTTGTCCTTGGGCTCGGTGTTCCCTGGAACAGATGCTGCATCCCTTGGGGTGTGACAGATCGGTGGTTGTCCGGCATCGGTCCTATCACATCTGGAGTAGGATCCTCCATGGCATTGCCCCCTTCTGGGAGTGCTGTTTTCCGGATATGGTCCCGGTGTACTTTTCGCATTTGTCTACCCCGGCGCACCAAATAAGTGTTTTGACTCAGCTGCTTCAGGATGCGGTGTGGTCCCGACCACCTGGGTCTCAGTCCAGCACAGTAGTTCCTAATTGCATTGGACAGGGTATGTGTGCGGACATACACGTGGTCACCGGGCTGTAGCTCCGGTGGTTGTCGTGTGGTCTGCGGGGTTATCTGCTGAGTGTAGGCCCTCTGGTGTTCTCGCGCTGTTGTCAGCTCAATCGCTTGCCGCCTACAGCGATCCTCGGTGTCTTCCCCTTTATCTCTCACTCCATGGGCCGTCCATTCGCCGGGCATGGTCCATATCTCATCCAGTTTTTCTGCTTGCTATGCTCGTCGACGCTCAGCATCTGGGGAGGTGCGTTGGGCGTCGAGAACTCGTTGTTTGAGTTCGATCAGGTCCGCTGGAGGTGGGTCATCATCTCCCACAGTGAGCAGGCGACAGGTCATGTCTCTTGGCCTGTGGTCGTGTGACCTGTGGGAAGGTGGTATGCTTCCTTGTGTATATACTGCCAGGCGCTCACGTTTACCTAAATTTACCCGGCCTGATGCTGGTGAAATCAAGGCATCCTGCTCTACCAACCATGGCTGTCCGAGTACCAAATCTTCTCTGAGTCCTTCTACCACGACTGCTGAAGTTTGGGTCACCATCTCCCGTATACCCACAGTGATGATGGCATCTCCAATGGCTGTCCCGGTTCCAGTGTTCGTAGCAAGGCGCAGGGCACAGCGTCTGGGTGTGATATCTGCGGGTGGTACACAGTGCTGGGCGACGAATACATGGCTCGCCCCTGTGTCTATAAGTGCGGCAGTCTGTCTCCCGTTCAGGGTGATGGGGATCCGCATCAGTCGGTTTTCTAGCGTGGTGAGCTGCCCCAGTTGTTCAATGTTGTTCTCTGTGGCTTGCGGCAGGGGATTGGCTGGTACGGGGGTTAAGTCTGTAGGTCCTACACCCCCTACTGCCCTTTTTCCTGCCAGTTGGTGTTGCTGTTGGTGTCTCTGGCAGTCCTGATGCCAGTGATACGTTCCCTGTGGGCATCCAAGACGGCACTGTGGTGGTCGGCCTCCATCGCGCCGATTGCCTGCATTCCGCCATCCTGGAGATGTGTTTTGGCTTGTCCCACCAGGTGGGCCCTCGATCGCCCGTGTTGCTGTCCGCCATGGACGTTCCTGCAGTATGTCCCTGCTTGTCCCTGCAGGTGCTCTAACCTGATGTCTGGGTCCTCGTTCGGGGATAGTTGCCCCGGTCCGACGTCCCAGGAGGTGTCGTAGGTTGCCTTCTGTAGCTGTTGCCTGTCGTACATAGTCCTCTACTGTTCCATTGCAGTATGGCCTGAGGAATGGTTGCAATTCTTCTCGCATTAACGCAGTAACTTCTGGCAAAGCTTGCTCGGGGTCTTCTCCTGGGGCTATGCGCCGGTACAGCCGCAGCTTGTTTGCCACGAACTGCTCTACTGACTCTGAGTCCTTTTGGGTTTCGCCGTAGAAGCGAGCCTTACAGCCCATGACTGCCATGCGGTCGTCGAAGCGCCGTGTTAAGCGGGTAGCGAACTCCTGCCACTGCATGTCATAGCGCCCCCACAGGTTCCACCACTCACGAGCTTGCCCGCGTAATTGCTCACTCGTGCGTTGTGTCCATTCTTCAATCTGCACCCCACATTGTGTCAACCGTCCCTGACACCACTGCACAAACTCGCATGGGTCCTCATGCGCTAGCCCACTGAACTCTGGAAGCACTATGCGTCCTGTTGCGGTAGCTGTCCGCCCTATATGCACGTTTGGTTTCACTGCTGGACTTGCAAGTACCTCCCAGTCTATGAGGTTTGCCCCTGCCTTCTGTGTTGGTGCCCCAAACCAAGGTACCCATTGCTAACTCTGCTCTCACTGGTTTGCACTCAGATGTGTTGTGCCACTGTTCCTCTCCTGTCATTAGGTCCAAGTCCCTTGGTGGTTGACCTGTTTCGCCTGTGGTTGTCAGTCTGTGTGGTAGCATTGTGTCACGAATTTCTACAAGTTCTGTCCTGCACACATTCTTCTACACTTGTTTAGTGAATATACACACTTCGGGTCGCCGAATCCTGCTGACTGTTCATGAACTCTGGTAGTCTCGATGATGGAGTGCCACACGTTCGGGCGCCAAATGTCGCGGCCTCGTCTCTGGTGAAGCTGTGGAGACGGGGTGGACGTCGCTCGGTCGTTCAGTTGTGTTGTTTGCCCGGCGCCAGCTCTTTGGTAGACCGTTCGGCCCAGTGCAGCTGACCGAGGATGTGCTGACAAGGAGTAGTTAGCAGGAAGATTGGGTGTAGAAGAGAGGATGCCCGCGGTCTCACGAAGAGTCGCTAGCGGAAAGGATGGAAGTTGGAGAGAGGGATGCCCGCGGTCTCACGAAGAGTCGCTAGCAGAAAGGATGGAAGTTGGAAAGAGGGATGCCCGCGGTCTCACTAAGAGTCGCTAGCAGAGGATTGCCTGCGGTCTCACAAAGAGTCGCTAGCGGATAGGTGCGAGAGAATGAGAGAGAGAAGGAAAGCCCGCGGTCTCACAAAGAGTCGCTAGCTGAGGAAAGGAAGATGTGGAATTCAAGCCAATGATACCACTTTTGACTGAGGTAATATTTATTCTCCCAGATTGGTTGGGAGAGAGGAAAGCTCACAATGGTAAATATTCTCCCAGATTGGCTGGGAGATGAGAGCTGTCTAGGCTTGTTAGCCCGCACAATTTATACACGTTTCGTCTACAATCATTAGTGTTAAAGTTTTACATATTTCTATCTCTTTTGATCTTTTGCATTTTACAATATTATTTTCACATCTACAAAACATACTTACAATATACACTTAATAATCTACCTAAATATTTACAATAATAACATATATAAAATAACTATAATACATTGTCTCCTTATATTTACAACTGCCATCTGGTGGCGAGTGGTGGCACTACCAGGGCCATGGCTGGAGTGTTGCGCCGCGGACAGGATTGTGACCCGGGTTTTTTGTTTAATAAAGAGGAGGTACGACGTCACCATAATGAAAATTGCAACGGTGATATCATATTCCAAGATGTCATCAGAGGCTTAGGGAGGGTTTTTGATGCGGAATTTGAGCCTCAATGCGGGTTGTTCAAACCGTTGAAATTTTTAAGGACTAAAACGGGAAATTTTCCCTTAAAATGGGAATTTTTCCCTCGAAATGGGGAATTTTTTTTTTAGTAATTTTGAGTAATTTTTGAGGAATTTTGAGTCATTTTGGATTCCAAAATGGCCGCCATGACGTCATAATCCAAGTTAGCTAGTGGCACCTCAGCACCTCTCCTTAAACCCTGCGCTCGGACTGGCTATTCTACACTTCTGATAACAGCATTGATAAAAGTTATCCAACCCCACTATGAAGGTGGATGCGATACAGAGCATCGTCTCTTACCTGGTCTCAATAGTGGTGGTTTTTCTTTTCTCTCATGCCTTAACCTCCGGTCGTCAACAGGATCAGTGCAAAACTGCCAGTTGTGGACAATAATTTTTTTTTAGCCTTATCTTGCCAATAATTTAATGTGGACTTTAATCAGACAAGCAGCACCTGAGGGGCTTGCCAGCATCTGGATAACTGTCAGACCCGTTGAAGCTGTCGAACAATTAATCGACATCAGCTACAAACGATGCAGTACATAACAGTACCTTCTGGAGGAAGTATAGCTGGAAGAGAACACAATCTTTATTTATTAAGTATATGAACTGTAATAGTACCTACTGTAAAACAGTAAATTATACAGTGTTGCACACATTAGAAGAAAAAAAAATTTGAAATTATTTTTTTTTACTTATTGAAATTTTTCTAGTCATTCCCTAAAAATAATATTGCATTATTAGTTTACTGGTTTAATAGTTAGTTACATTAGCAACATTAAACACTATAAAATTGTGAGAAAGCTTTTTTTAGGTTATCTACTTTAATATTATTTTATAATTGTGTACCTAATTAGTTTGCTATGTTAGGTCATCTACATTTAAGGTATTGTAAAATGGTTAGAAGGTTGGTTAGCAAACAGGAGCTTAAAACATCAAAAATAATAATTTTAGTCCTGACATTTTTTATTGTCATTCTGTAGGGAAAAAAGTCAGGATATTAAAACATACATTATCATATTTTTACTACAATGTTTGATGTGGCATCCTTACAGTAACAAATTACCAAGATATTGATAAATATAAAATAATGGCAAAATGAAAATAACACAGGCATCTTGTGTTTTAGTTCACGACATGCAAAATCGCCTAAGGTTTAAAAAAAAATTAAAACATTATCTTGAGAATCATACAGCCTGCATTGTAATTTATATCAACAAATAGATTGCTCTATTAGTATTTGGTCAGTTTATGAATGCAACTATGAATTGTTCCCTTTTAAGAATGGCTTGCAAGAACAGAGTCCTAATTTGAGGCTTAGGTTAGGATGGAATGATGTTTCACAAATATAATTTTCATACAGTTTGTATGATGTTAACTTAAGTGCCATTTGTTTCAGTGATTTATATAAGTAATGATATAATTTAGTTTATGTGTAGCAATAATGATTGCTGTTGTCATTAATTAATTCTTAGGCAAATTAATAAATAAGTTGAACCCTTGCTACATATTAAACTTATGTTACCAGATTGAGCATATTAAAAATATATATATATATTTCATACCCACCTCTACACACAGCTGTGGATAGTTGCTGCAGCAATGTGACTCATTACTTAGACTGCTGTCGACACATTCATTCGCTCACTTGAAGTTTGAGCAAGATGTGCTTCAGTAACTTTTGGTATTAATCTGAAAACTGATTACTTGTTTTCTTCATAGGTACATTTTTTAATGTGTTCCCACCTGACAGCACCAGCGATTGGTAACTCCCCACGAACATTTACACCTTTCACTATGTGTGAAATGTGTTTCTAGTACATTTCAATAAATGAGGCAGATCAAATACAACAGCAATTTCATGTCCATTGAAATGAAACACTGGGTCTGGAAACTTTGGTCCAAGCTGTTTCTGTGCTGACACATTTTTGGTGTCCATATCACATGCCGTGGCAACAACATTTAAACTAACTGTGAAACAGCAAGCTAGTACTTCTTCAAACGTTACTTTAAATTCTCCACTTTTCATACCATCATGTGTAAAATAACAGGTAACTGGTTGTTTCCACTTCTTCCTTAGACCTCATAACATAATCACCATAGCATAGTTCACAAAATCAGTAGGTGCATCGAGACTTACCACTGTCAACGCGTCTAGTGATGTTGTCCTCTTTAGGATAATATTGAACATTTTCTTTCAAAAACATTTACTCCAACATGAACCCGCAATAACGATCAGGAGACAAAAGTGACGAAACAATTTATTTGATGAGAAACATTACTTGGTTGACAACACCACATTTGAAGAGTACAGCATTCAACAAGTTCAATAATGACTTTTTGGATGGCGAAACAAGCATGTGTCGAAGAATAGAATTACAAGAAGGGCTCATTTAGTAAATTGAAAGAGCTACAATCTTTTCATCTACTGTCCAATGTCTTCCTTAGGGTTTCATATTTTTAAAGCATAGCTGCGATGTAAGGAGACGATAGGTTGCAGGTGACATATTCTTGAGTTCTCTAAGCTGAAGGTCAGCTGCCTTATCTACTATCTCACGAAAATTAAAATTCTATTCTCTAAGTTGTTTGCACACATGTTTCCTGGCTTTCACTGTCCGTTGAACTTTCTCAATAGTTTATTTTTATTTGGTGTCAACACTCACATCCTCGAAACACCGCAGGTTTCCAGAAGAGTGGTTCCTGTACTTTTTTTTGCTCTTAACATACAGTGGTTTCTGAACTGATTCAACTGTTGTATCAATCAAATACACAGCCAGTTCTGGACAGCGAGTTCTTCTGAGACCTTGTCTACACTGATGGGACACATTCCAGGATCTGTCAATTGCAGTCTGCAACGTGCTTTTGGTGGGCACACAGGTGTAGATGACGTATATGGCAAGAATATACTGTTGCTCACAAATGAATAAAAGGAGCCACAGTCAGTACTGTTCTCTGCATTTGGCAAAAAAGAAATTTTTGAATGTGTGTGCTTAACAGGCCGAACATGTGGTGAAGATGGAGACAAATTTGTCTCATACTGAAGCACAAATGGCTGTACCACACTTTATGTTGTTACATTTGGTGGTAATGAGACAGGCATTGCTTCAAAAACTGAGTGCAAAACATGGTGGTTTAGTTTATTTATTTTAATTTATAAAATCCGATTCAATGAAGTGATTTGCGCAAATGAACATTGAAGAGCATGTAAGTACTTTATTAGGATCGCTGATGGAAGTCATGCCAGGTGCAAATTTTGAGACAGCAGAAAGCCACTTCATCAACCTGAAACACAAATTTAACCTATTTTGCATATTATGTAACAGTCATTAGATCCAAAATATGTATTTACAGAAATAATATAAAGCTATAATAATAACAAAAAATCTAACACTGCATAAATATGCAATTACCAGTCAGCTATTTTGTCTGTACTTTAACAACTCCTACATTATGGAATCAAATAAAAAATATAGGCAAAGGTTCAGATTTACTTAAATATTGACTACCCCTTGAATGTTATTATAGACCTTGCCGTCACCCGACCTCTGATTAAGGCCCGGGAGGTACCTGACGTGCGCTACGGGCGTCATGGTGCTGCTGATGTCCGGGGGGTGCCAGGCTAGTGCGATACTAGGCCGTTGATGGTGGGTCGTCGGTACTCTGCCCCTGCGTGCCCCGCCAGGTACGCGGCTTGAAACCTATCCTGAGTTGCGGCGCTCAGCCGTGTGGAGGACGGAAGGGTGCAGAATGATGGTAGACGACACAGTTTAGATTAGACGGTGTTTAAATCACGTACTTTCAGGTGGTATGCGTGGGTACCTTGTACGCCCTACACGTACACTATGCGATACAAAGTCGCTACACAAACTGCACTAATGTGCTGTGCGGCATCTACGCCGTATTACATTTACACTTTAAAACAAAACACGACACTACAACAACCCTTGGATTTTACCACGGCAGTCTCGCGGGAACGTGATTAATGTTTGCTGGAATAGGCCAGCGCCGAGAGTTAACGAGTCTGGGAGGGTTCGACGAGCGTGACCCTAAATTAACTGTAACATTTACGTGATGTTGGAGCCGGAAGGTGTATGCGTGGCGAATTAACTAAAAAACACTGCGGCTGGAGTCGGCCAGTACCGTAAGTGGCATGATCCGCGACGCGGTGCGGAATAACTAAAAAGACGGTCGGGATAGGCCCAGTTCCGCGGAATACATGCCGAGTTGACGTGAGCAGCATCGAATTAGAAGGTTACGTGATTACATTACTTACAGAAGGAGCGATCGGTGAGCACAAAGGTGAAGGCTGCTCACGGACGAACACGTCTTGACCCGGCGCGGAGTGGTTCGAGACTGCCGAACATGGCCGCCTCGCAAGGGGGGGGGGACCTTTACTTCCCTTGTAAGATGGCACCAAAAACTTATATTATATTAATTGGTTGAATTATAACAAAAAACACATTTCAGGAGCTTAAATAAAATCTAGCACCTGGTAATTGGGTGCTTAAGGCTTAACAGCTGTTTTGTATTATTTAATGATTTGAAATGTCGCACCAAGTTGGCGACTGTCAATATAGTGACAAATTGTCTCAGTGTTAATTGTTTAGGTTGGATTTCTCCTAACCTGACTTGATCAGGTTCACGGGCACTGTAATTAAGGCCAGTGGCCGCGGCGACTAGTAATGAGGTTCGTTGCCCACTCTGTGGGTGCGGTGCTCGCACGGATTACCTACGACACACTTGCTTAATGCTTATGAATAATTACTATTGTTCTAGTGTCTCATTCATTGCTTGTTTTATGAATCCAGTCCCCGGGGTCTCGTGTCCTGAAGTTTATTCGAGTTTATTGAGGTCACGCCCGGGACGCTCGTTTGACTCATTCCGGCTGGGCTAGGGGTGCGCTCCGAAAACGGGATCCGGTACTGGCGGTGCGGAGCACTGGCTTAGAGGCCATGGTCAGTACGACGTCAACCTAAGCATTAATTTTGGCTGCTTAATTGTAGAAACGTTACTCCTGCAGAGTAGCGGCTTCCAGGAAATGGTGTGATTAACAACAAAAGTAAAAGGCTGGTTCGGTCAGCTACATTAATTACTTATTATGAATTCATTTTATGGTTATGTGTCTAAAATTTTCTGCATAACCTTCCCCTTCTGTTTTTATTCATTCGCCACTACCCGAGGTCTCGGGTTCGGGACCCGGAATGAACCCAGTAATTGCTGGTGGGATTATTTAGTGGATTACATTATGAGAGGGCCCCACGCTAGCCATTGTGGTTGTGTTGGTCATCAGCACCAGCATGGATCACTGGACTCGCGTTGATTATTAATTTAATAACTTCGGGCAGCGAAACAATTTTATGGGTTTACCAGTGTTTCCAATAAGCCTGTTCATATGCACTGTTCGTACCCTGTAAGCATAATTCTTCTCCAGAAGAATTATCTATTGCTGTTGTATTAGCTGGAACCTTGGGTTGATGCCACCACACACTTCATATAGTTCTTCACCACCCACACTATTAACGTTTGTAGCCGTTAACATGCGCTGTGGAGCACAATCGTGATTGTAGTCATCATCCTAAATAGGTCACACCATTCTGTTATCTACTGCCTGGCAGCAGTGTCGCAAAATTCCTCTGTGCGGGCCGCGCGAGGGGTGCGTTCTGCCAGCGTGATCCTTTGCTGACAGAGTGTGGACTGTCCTTTACCGCCGCACGATATACGACATCAATGTAACTTCCCAGAAGCTGCTTTTATACTAAATTTCCATCGAAATAATCAACTATAAAGCTATAAATTTTATATTTTTTTTATAGGCTATGCTGTAAACTAACTCAGATAAAACTAACCTGAATAGTAAATTAGGATTTAATTGTTCAGACAAATTATTATGAGCAACGAAATTTCGTACCAATATGTCACTCGTACACATGAATTTAAAGAAACTAATGATAATATATTAGCATTTTTGGTAAACCCACTAGTCATAAAGGCACAATCAGTTTACATACCAAGCTTACTTTACTGAAGCCCTTAGAAGTCTGAAGACGAAGACTTCTGGGATGACATGAAGACATAGAAAAGAGAGGGAGATTATTTGCACATGCTAACACAGAAAATCGATGACTATTCTTTGTTATGATGACAGTTTTAATATCAAATTAATTTTTTCCAATAGCTGGTATTTCAATATAAAACAATCACAAGATCCATCAAAATTACCCATAAACACGTGAAAACAACAATACAGGAGCTACGGAAACAGACTGCTAAAATAATTGGATGTTATTAAATTTTAGTATATATATTTCCAGAGATATTTGTGGACAGGAATACAAATAAAATTTAAGTTGTAATTTTTTTTTCCATTCTACCAAACTTAAAAGTAAAAGATAAATAACTTAAATTAAAGTTTGCTATGACTAGTTTTGTACTCAGTTGTTGTCATCTACTAAGATGTCCAAAAACAAGCAGACCAGGGAATCATTTCGCTCATTTAAGTGGGGCGACTGAATTGTTTCGACCCGGCGTAGTGACTATTCCGGATTCCCTAAGTAAAAGAACGGATTTCCATCGAACGGAATAGTGACTATTCCGTCTACGAAATAAATTCTGAAAGATGGCCCGGATTTGTACCGACACGGAATAGTGTATATTCCGCACAATCGTAGGAATGACGGAATTGTGTCGAAACGGCGTAGTGACTATTCTGTTTGTTGTTAGCATTTACAAATAGCACACGGAAAAGTGTCGAAATATTTTAGGTGAAATTCCAGTGACTAACCTGTACGCCAGAACCATACCGATCCGGAATTCTGTCGAATCTGATATTTTAAAACTAGTTCATATAAAATGACGGTAGATTGCAGGCTTATCCTGTTTGAGCAATGCTGCCACCTGGCAATGAAGCTAAAAGCTATGAGTTTGATTTGAAGTTGAAATACTATCCACAGAGTTTCGAAAGGGTCGCAGAGATCATCAAAACCAACGTTTTCATAATAGGATTATAAATGCCATTAACAGAATCTTAGTATCAGGTTTATTTCCACGTAATTTAAATACAAAAAAAGTCACATACCTATAGATGAAATAATAATTGGTTCATAAATAATAAATTGACAGTTAATGTTAAGAAAACCTGCTATACATGATAATATTAAAATATAATTATACTTCAGCAAATCTGGATATAAATTTGAACTATTATTAAATCCAAAAAGTACGCTTACAGCAAAGAAATTGGGCTTAAATATTGACTGTACTTTATTTAAATCATGGTTATGTACATTGGGCAGTCCCCACTCCTCCTATGTATATTTTTTTTATTTATTTTCTGAGCTCGGAACTTAACCTTATACTTCAGCTTACAGAATTAATACTTGAGTATGGTGGGTGATACCACAGGGGTGAAGAAAATGTTTAATCTGTGGTGTTGATGACTCGTTGACATATTTAAAACTAATTTGTACTAAAACCCTTGAACACTAAATACATTAAAATAAATGAGCCAACAACAAATGACTCCTGTTGCTGATAAACTGTAAATGATATGGTCAGTATGCTATGGAACCCTAGACTATAGTATACTGGTAGGAATGCAGTTAGAAAAGGAAATAACAACAAGAGAATTATGATGAGAGAAACAAAAAAAATTTAATGGTGGAAAATTTATTATATTTTATTAAGAGCCGTCTGGATGAAAATATAGTTTTGAAGGTGGAAATGGTAGATATACAAAATGACTATAAACAGGAGGCAAAACACAGCAAACACTTTCACTAACAACAAAACACTGACACACAGAACCAAACAATGATTACTGAAAACCTTCAAAATCTTACTTAAACAATATTAAGATTAATAAACATGAAAATCTTACATTAAGTTTACAATTCTATTTGGTGTATGACGCAATTGAGGATTAGTAGAAAATTTATTATATTTTACAGGCTTTATTTCTGAGCAAAAAAAAAATATATTATAATTATTTTGAATATTTAAAATTTACATGTGATCAATCCCTTCTGGAGTCTAATTGTAGCTAAACTCATTGGGAGATACGGAGGCACAGATAAATTTCAAATGTTTGTAGATACTTTAATACAGTTTAAATTCAAAGAGATAGTTATAACGAAAACAGAAAATAATAGTTACTTAAGGCACACGGCATTACTCAGTAGAAGCAATTTTTAATCGAACTGAAGGACCACTGAGTGTTCGGAAAACGTACTTCTCTTTAAAAACAGCCAAAAATATTTGATCTTCGTTCCAAATAATGTTTAAGGTTACATAGTTTACGTGACGGTACAGTTCAACAATTAACGCGGGCGTAAAATCACTTTTGCTATAAGCCCCTTGCTTAGTACAATGTCGACGCTACTTGCTTATGGCGTACCTTTACTAGTGAAACTTAAGTCAATTTTCATCTAAAATAATTTCCTTAGTTCCAGAACAACTTTACTCACTGTCGATGTCTGGGTCTAGATGCACAATTTTACATTACACCATATAAGCAACAATAACAAGAAAACCATATTTTATAGATTTTAAATCACCAAGGCGTTAGGCCTCAGCCTATACGTGGTAACGCCAAAAAAAAACCTTCCAACTTAATTTTTAATCTACTTCCTGTTCCGGTGCTGCCGAATCCCGTGAAGACCCTGTCTGGGAGATCCAGAGCAGCATCTCATGGCCTTCAGTCACAACAATAGTGTTAAATCACAGGTAAGTAATATCTCGAAAAACAATAAGATTCCAAATAAAAAATGTGAACAGGATGAAACATACATGAAAAATCAGTAGGACTTCCAACAATACATAGGAAAAATAAGTTCATAATAATAAGGTTCAAAATACTTATTATAAGTTCTTGTTTTCAGGTTAGACCTATAGTGTTTTTCAAGTTAAGGTAATACAACAATAGCGTGCTCGTAAAAATGCATTGACACGAGAGAAGGTTAATTCAAAGAATAAGAAAGTATATAAATAATACTGAAAATACATTTAAATAAGAATTAAATGTCTGTACGGACACTTTGTGGTAGTACAGAAGCTGTCCCATGGGGTAACAATAAAACGCAGTGGACACGAACTACGTGGCCGCCGGTTTAGTGATAGCCCATCTGTCTCTGTCTTATGTAGCATGCGCTTCAGGTTCCCGCGCGACGGTTGAGAATTGGCGGAGGGGTGGGGGTAACTGGCGCGCGACTGGCGACCAACCAAGTGCTGGCGCTCGGAGTGACTCGTTGTCTACCGCCGGCCGTCCTCGAAGCAACACCTCGCTGCTCCGCGCTCCAGAAATGGCGCGAAAACTCCGTTGTCTCGTCGTCGTGCTGGTGGTAAGGTGTTGGGAGGGTGTCTAGCATCAGGCAGGCTCAGGACACTGGTGAGTTTACTTACAATTGAATGCAGTGGACGGCGATTCAGTGTTAGGTGTACCATTAACAACCCTCAGTCGTTCTGCAGGTGTGACCACGGCGTTGTGGTGTGCCGATCCACGCCGGGGCAGACGGCAACGTCCTCTCCATGCCATCGCGGAGGGTGCCTGCTACCGAGAGGGCAGCAGGACGTGCCGTGCCGGGGTCACCCGCGCTCGTGGGGACGAGCGGCTGGCGGCGGCGGGTCCTGACAGGCGGTCCGCAGGGCAGCCCTATAGCCGTCCCAGATGGGGACCAGTGGTGTACAGCAGGGGGTGGACGGAGGTCCCATGCTGACGCAGCTGCGTCAGCGGACGTGGCGTCGACCGGACGTCCCGTTGGAGCGGGTCCAGCTCCGTCGTCGCACCGCTAAGTACATGGCCGTGTCCTACACTCGTTTTCACTTCCGCACTAAGCACATGACAGGCGTGTCTCTAGTATCTCGCGGTCTCATAACTTACTCCATAAATAATCATAACAATGTTCTGTGCTTACTGGTTGCTTTCTGGATTCGCCCTCACTGTCGCATTGGTGTAAGACAACAATAGGGATGTGATCACATACAAAAAAAAATTATCATTATTATGAAAAATATGAAATTATTAAGAATTCTTATAATTAATTATCATTGACTTATGAGAATACAGTATAGTATGCAACAATCGCATAACATCTTATTACTTCTTAAACACTAATATTTTGCTATAATTATTAAATATGATAGGAATACACTATTTACACAATGGTACTGCTAGTTTTATTCTTGGTTAACTAGTCTTTCAGTTGTACAATGGTTTAACTGTCTTGCTGGCTTTGTTTACATATAGTACTCTAGCCTTGGTACTGTACAATAATACTATAACTTGTTACCATAAAACTTGCAATTACAATAGAAATACTTATCATGGTTGGTTGGCATTTTTTTCCTTTCAGAAAAATTATGAAAATTGTTTTCATTCTAATTATTATCCTTAGACATTATGATAATTTAGTATACAATTGCTATTCAGCTTATTTTACTGACATATAACAGTCTTGTGATTTGAATCATAACAAACATAAAATATTTACAATACTTAAAATGTTTAAACAGCATTTTGTTTACTATTAGCTGAGTAAACTTGTTGACTATTAATGCAATTAGCAGTATTATTACAAATTTTATAACATATTTTAAGAGTTTTTTTTTTTTGTTTTTACAATTTGATCTCAGTGATTTTGGTTTTGTTTACATATGGATATATCACTTTCATGTGATGTTTGGTGTTCATACATCACAAATCAAAATTATTTATTACATGGAAAACAATTCTAAGAGATTATTAAATAGTAACATAACACAAGAAAAATATTTACACACAAAAATAACCAGTTGAAAAATTATATACATGCTTAAGCTTATACATAATCAAATATTATCATTTCTTATGATACCTTGACATTTATTATTAGTATTCAAGACTAGTATTATTATTTCTTGCCAGATGAATAATAATTTATATACAGTCTTTGAAAGGTTCAGTATTCTCTCTTGAATATGGTGAGGCTTTCAGCTGATTGTTCACAGTCTCTCACTCTGTTACTCTGGACACAGCTGCACAGTAGATTACTTGCAGAATGCTGTTGTCTTGTTAGATAGCCTGTCAGTTACTGGCTGATGCAGAGTCTCATATCATTTCAAGAATGTTCATGATCTTCCAGTCAGGTGTTACACCTATTTACACTGACATATAAAAATTTCTTGCACTTTTATACATTTGTCACACTTCTGTTACAGTGACTTCATACAACAACTGGGCAGCATAAGAGCAGACTTTCTCTCGCAACACCAGTGTTCCTTGCTACTGTGGATAACAACTCAGAAGACAATCACATCATCATGTGCTGCTGAACAACAGTGACGTCACTCGCGTGACAGTGTGATCCTCAAGATGACAGTGCTTCGAATTATGTGTTACACATCAAAAATAATATTCGGCGTTCATAAAATTAATTTGTGCCCATAATTTATAAAATCAAATTCCAAAATAAATCAGTTCCAATGCAGTTTTTTTTTTATTCTGATCGAGCAAAATAAATTCCACAAATTTCTTCATATCAAGCTTCCATAAATTTTCCTTTTTTAAATTGCAAAATATTATTAAATTTTTAATTTTTTTTTTTTTTTTCTTTTTTTTTTTCAAATAAGATAGCTTTGTGGGTGATACAACAACAAGCTAAGGCTCAGAGTGCTACGAGAAGGAGTATCATATCTGCAGGTAACTAGCAGTTAGAGTGTGCATGGCTTAGTAGTTGCAAGTGTTCTTGTGCTTGTAGTACGCAATGTGCATGTACTGCTTAGGAGTCACACAGCTGGTCGGCGAAAAAAATTAACACATAGTAGTCACTCTTGTTAGTTTGGTTAGCTCACACTATAGTGAATCAGTAGGTTTTTTTTTTCCTTCAGAGTAAACAACATGATTACACTGTTAGTAGCCATCTAGTCCTGCTCACATGTGTCACCGAAGTTTCATACCCATTTAGGTCATGCCATAGCCATACATTACGGTACCATAATAACCCTAGGTTAGTGCTGTACAACAAATCCCAGTGCGGCAGAGCCTTAGTCTTAGACCGTCACGAGATAACACACTGGTTTTAAGCTCATCAGGCAACCAGACTAGTGCATTTCCTTACACTAACAAATACAGCATACCGTACAACCTTGGCTAGCACAGGTCCTGACTTGGACACGAAACATTGAGCTTCACACACTTAACAGTGTTCGATGTACAGGTCCTTGATCACATAGGACTACACAGTGTAGACAACATGTACACCAATGTTGTTTCTATACTTCACATGGAAAAAAACAATTATACTAGCTAACACACAAACAACACATGTTACTGTGGGACAATAGGCTTGTGGTAGGCCCTTAGTTGGGTTAGGTTATACCTGCCTATGATGATGTTGGTGGCAGGGTCTGCCAACTCTTAGCAGTTGTTGTGAATTCTGTTTATGACCACATAGGGTCCCTTGAACAGCAAGAACAACTTCTTGGTAACATGGTCCCACTTCTTGCTCCCGCTTGCACTCCTGCATAACACTAGGTCTCCTATACTGAACTGCTTGATTTTAAAAGCACTCTTCCTTCTTTGCCTTGCTTGCGCCTCAGACTGTAGGCGGTCGTTGATCAACTGTTCTACCTCACTGCCTGTGGGTAGTTCTGCCTGATCAGTTTCCATGTCAAATTTGGGCATATAGAGCGGGTCGATCGCCACCGATCTATCCAGACACAGAGCTTCATAAGGGGTGACATGTAGGCTCTGGATAGCGGGTATGAGTTCGGGGCGATGCAAACCTGACCCGTTCTAGTTTAACGCTCTATCCTGGTTGTTCTGGCTGCACTGCTGGGCAGCTGAACCTGCTGGGTTAGGCCCTGTCCAATTACTTGGACCATTAGCAGCCCTGTTTACTGCTGCCTGAAACTCTGCAGCAACAGGATTCACTGGCGCATTGCGCTGGAAGTAGCCCTGTTGAGGCTGGGAATTGTCTTGCGATGAGAATGAGGGTGGTGGGTATGGAAAATGATTTTGGATGCCGCCAGATGAGCCGGTGTGATACTGTGGTCTGCAGCTTCTCTCTGGACTGGCAGGGGTCTTGCGGTGTGGCGGGCGGAAGTCAGGTTTCCCACTAGCGTAGTCAGAATAAAACCGCTTCTGGCCCTGGTGACGGTAGTCAGCCTCACCATCTGACTCGGCATAGCGCTGCGGGTAGGTGAACTTCCTGGGTGGCCGTTCAGTTGATGTTTTCCCCTGGAACTGGCTGTTGGGGTCCTCCTCACCGTCGCTGCAGGTCTGCTTGTTTGACCACCAGGTGGTCTTGTGGTAGGGCTTGTTACGGTTGCTTTTGCGGTTGTACTTGCCCTGGTGCTTTTTCCCTTGCTGCCCTTGGCTGGTGTACTCGTCATTTTTACCTGACCTCTCCCATGTCAGGGTGTGCACATTTGCCTGGCGATCATCCTTGGGCCGATTTTGCCAGTAATTGTGCACTGGCACATTTTTACTGGGAGGCTGCTGAGGTATTCGTTCAGCCTCATCCTTAGCTCCTTGCCCTCGCTGCAGCTTCTGCAGCTTGTCTACTGCCAGAACATGATCTCGGAATTCATTGACATCTTTGTATGTGTGTCCTGACATCTGGATTTGGTAGGCGAGTGGGAGCTGTGTCAACATGGTTGCTATGAACTCATCATCTGACATAGTTATATCTAAGTACCGGGTACGCTCATACATAGCTGAAATGTGAGCTTCCAGGCTACTCCCCTTGCGACAGTCAAACCGGTCCGTGTGCAATTGGGCCCTCAAATTGCCTTGCACTTTTAAGTTCCAGAACTGTGCTCTGAACTTTTCTCTAAACTGTTCGTAGGAGGTGATATGTAGGCTCTGGAGCTCCCACCAGAAAAAAGCAGTGCTTTTGAGTGCTA
Organism: Bacillus rossius redtenbacheri; assembly: GCF_032445375.1. Lineage (NCBI taxonomy): Eukaryota > Metazoa > Arthropoda > Insecta > Phasmatodea > Bacillidae > Bacillus > Bacillus rossius. The sequence continues at coordinate 15,074,478 of NC_086338.1, read as the reverse complement.
CATTCAGGCACTTCAATTTTTCACTGTCACTTAATGAGAAAGTCTTTGCGTATTCCTCAAATTTATTGAGGAATCTGACTGGGTTCTCCAATGACTTGCCAGAGAACATGGGCATGGACTCGGCCCAATGTTTGGCTGGATGATGCAGTAATGCGGCTTGGTCAAGATGTGGGGTGCTGCACGATGGGGTAGGATGAGGTGGTGTGACAAGTGGTGAGATAGCTGGGGGTGGTGGTGAGTCTTGGCTGGCTGTCACTGCAGGCTGCAGGCTGGGTAGCTCGGTCATGGAGGTGTTTGTTGTCGCCATCCTGCTGTGCAGCTCTTCCACTCGCTGTTGGACTTGTTGCTGGAGAGCGCTGGCACATGCCTGTGCAGCTTGTTCGGCGGCTGCTCTTGCTCCTGACTCAACAGTTTCAATTCTTGCCTGTAGAGTGACTGTGGTTTCTTCAATGCGTTCGAGCCTCTGGTGGATCACTTGCGACTGGCCCTGTCCCTCCATCCGTACTCGGTCCACAGATCTAATCAAAGATGTGGTGTGGGATTCTAGGTTTTCCACCCTTTCCTGCTGTGTTTGCACTTGACTGGCCAGCTGTCCCACTGACTGAGTTTGCTCTTGCAGTCTGGCATCCAATCGTACCTCCAGGTCACTGAGGCCTGTTTGCAGCTGGCGATCTAAGCTCTCTATCCTTATATTCAGCTCACTCTTTAACTCGCAGAGGTTAGCGTCCAGTTGCCCCGCGACTGCATCAATCTTTTCACTCATGTTCTGGGCGTTGGTGTCCATCTTGCTATTCATACGTTGCAACATTAGCAAGATGCTGGTTAAATCAGCTGATGGTATGTCACCTGTAGGAGTGGTGGGGGCAGACATATCCGATTCCCCTGCTGGTGCCTTTTCCTCTTCAGTAGCAGCTGCAGGTGTGGCTGCTGCTGTCCCACCTTCCCTGTTGGTTTCACACCTCTCCGGCGTGTTGTGTTCAGTGAGCACCAGTATACCTTCAGGTATAGCTGCATAGGACTGTGTGTTCTGTCCAGGCTGTACATCCAGTAGATGTTGGTATACCTGCTCGTACTTTTCTTGTTGGCAGGCCTGTGCTGTGGTCATATGTTCCTGGCCTGGCACAGGTGCTGCAGTCTCGCCCATATCACTGCTGGTCTCAGACCGGCTCCTCAACTCATACACCTTGTTGAATGACATTTTGGAGTACAACAGTAGAGAAGTCGTTTCCCTGGTGCCAACACGTAGAATGCACACCTACTCTTGAAGTTGCTATGTTCGGCACTATTTCTTCGGAGCCACCACGTTGCGGGCGCCACTTCCCCTCTGGGCAGTCCCCACTCCTCCTATGTATATTTTTTTTATTTATTTTCTGAGCTCGGAACTTAACCTTATACTTCAGCTTACAGAATTAATACTTGAGTATGGTGGGTGATACCACAGAGGTGAAGAAAATTTTTAATCTGTGGTGTTGATGACTCGTTGACATATTTAAAACTAATTTGTACTAAAACCCTTGAACACTAAATACATTAAAATAAATGAGCCAACAACAAATGACTCCTGTTGCTGATAAACTGTAAATGATATGGTCAGTATGCTATGGAACCCTAGACTATAGTATACTGGTAGCAATGCAGTTAGAAAAGGAAATAACAACAAGAGAATTATGATGAGAGAAACAAAAATATTTAATGGTGGAAAATTTATTATATTTTATTAAGAGCCGTCTGGATGAAAATATAGTTTTGAAGGTGGAAATGGTAGATATATAAAATGACTATAAACAGGAGGCAAAACACAGCAAACACTTTCACTAACAACAAAACACTGACACACAGAACCAAACAATGATTACTGAAAACCTTCAAAATCTTACTTAAACAATATTAAGATTAATAAACATGAAAATCTTACATTAAGTTTACAATTCTATTTGGTGCATGACGCAATTGAGGATTAGTAGAAAATTTATTATATTTTACAGGCTTTATTTCTGAGCAAAAAAAAAAATATTATAATTATTTTGAATATTTAAAATTTACATGTGATCAATCCCTTCTGGAGTCTAATTGTAGCTAAACTCATTGGGAGATACGGAGGCACAGATAAATTTCAAATGTTTGTAGATACTTTAATACAGTTTAAATTCAAAGAGATAGTTATAATGAAAACAGAAAATAATAGTTACTTAAGGCACACGGCATTACTCAGTAGAAGCAATTTTTAATCGAACTGAAGGACCACTGAGTGTTCGGAAAACGTACTTCTCTTTAAAAACAGCCAAAAATATTTGATCTTCGTTCCAAATAATGTTTAAGGTTACATAGTTTACGTGACGGTACAGTTCAACAATTAACGCGGGCGTAAAATCACTTTTGCTATAAGCCCCTTGCTTAGTACAATGTCGACGCTACTTGCTTATGGCGTACCTTTACTAGTGAAACTTAAGTCAATTTTCATCTAAAATAATTTCCTTAGTTCCAGAACAACTTTACTCACTGTCGATGTCTGGGTCTAGATGCACAATTTTACATTACACCATATAAGCAACAATAACAAGAAAACCATATTTTATAGATTTTAAATCACCAAGGCGTTAGGCCTCAGCCTATACGTGGTAACGCCAAAAAAAAACCTTCCAACTTAATTTTTAATCTACTTCCTGTTCCGGTGCTGCCGAATCCCGTGAAGACCCTGTCTGGGAGATCCAGAGCAGCATCTCATGGCCTTCGGTCACAACAATAGTGTTAAATCACAGGTAAGTAATATCTCGAAAAACAATAAGATTCCAAATAAAAAATGTGAACAGGATGAAACATACATGAAAAATCAGTAGGACTTCCAACAATACATAGGAAAAATAAGTTCATAATAATAAGGTTCAAAATACTTATTATAAGTTCTTGTTTTCAGGTTAGACCTATAGTGTTTTTCAAGTTAAGGTAATACAACAATAGCGTGCTCGTAAAAATGCATTGACACGAGAGAAGGTTAATTCAAAGAATAAGAAAGTATATAAATAATACTGAAAATACATTTAAATAAGAATTAAATGTCTGTACGGACACTTTGTGGTAGTACAACATGTTGTATACAAAAATCTAAAACAGTCCCTGTACCCGTTCTTATATTTTAAAACATATATAATTTTTTTTTAGTTAAATTCATATTTTTTAATTTTGAAATGCACTTTCATTGATTGCCATTTGTAACGTTTCCGTGCATTATGGAAGCAGCAGATGCGACAATGAAATGTCAGGGAGATCCTTCTCCGTTCACGTTTTCGGTGTCTCCGTTTCCGTGCCATTGTAGAACGGGCCTGAGAGTGAATTTCAAGATTAATAAATAATAATAAAAAAATTTATTATTTTTTAAAATCTAATTACGGGCAGAATTTGCAAATATATATAATTAACGACAAATTAATAAAGAACAATAAAAATGTTAGTTTTTCAAACAAATGTTAACGTATTTAGAACATAAACAAACATGACTACCACCAAATCCAAATACTCGGCGTCTATTGGTCGCACGGAGCAACGTAAACGGAAGAGCTCAGCATTGCCGAGCTAATCCGTGCGGGTCCGTCTCCATCTGCGTGCCATTGTGGAAACTCTGTTCCGTGAGATCCGTCTCCGTTTCCGTGCCATTGTAGAACGGGCCTTAAAAAGAACCGTATCATTATGTTTTTTACAACTGACTTTCTGAATTATGAACATGACTTTTGTAGCCTTATTTTGGATGTCAGGTGCCACAGGAATGAAATTTATTAGGAAATGAGAATTGCAATCGTTAGAGTTAATACATTTTTCGCAGTTGGAGCTTTGTTTGCATTAACATTATTTCTTAAATCACGCCTTATTTGAGCCGTGAGCCGGCTGGTGTAAGCAATTTAGCCTTGCGTACATCTTGGATACAACTGTTTCTTAGAACATGCTAGGATTCAAAAACTGTATTTGACACTTCTTCGTCGCGTTTAATAGCTCCCTTATATTTTCTGAAAGCAAGTATCCCCTCGAGCCATCAATAACAACATGCCGGTCTCATCTGTGCAGACAGAGGACGCGCTACACGCCGGGTTTATAAGAATAACTAGACCACTTTGTTAAGCAAATCAGTTTGATCAAAAATTTTGATATTTCTGTAGCTAGAAACTTAGGTGCGCGAATGGAAAAGCATGGTAAATAAATTGTGGCGTGATAGACCCGGTGCAGGGAGATACCCATGGCACACAACTTTGTTAGAATTAGAGGTGATGATTAGGTCAAGCCACTAACTACCCAGATAGTAAAATAGACTTGAATCGAGCTTGAATCAAGCTTGCCATGAGTCATGACAAGCCTACAAGCTTGAATCAAGCTTGCCATGGCAAGTGTGTTAGCTTGAATCAAGCTTGATTCAAGCTAACTAGTTTACACTTGACAAGCTTGCAGCAGCAAGCCTGCCACGATAAGCTTGAAGCAAGCTTGCCATAATGTGATTGAATCAAGCTTGCAGCAGGCTTGCCGCGACAAGCTTGCAGCTGGTTGCCATGTCAAGCTTGCAACAGGCTTGCCTTGACAAAATTGCAGCTGGCTTATCGTGACAAGCTTGCAGCAAGCTTGCCGCGACAAGCTTGTAGCTGGTTTGCCATTACATGTTTGCTGCTGGTTTGCCATGACAAGCTTGCAGCTGGTTTGCCATGACAAGCTTGCAGCTGGTTTGCCGTGACAAGCTTGCATTAGGTTTACCATGACAAGCTTGCAGCTGGTTTGCCATGACAAGCTTGCATTAGGTTTACCATGACAAGCTTGCAGCTGGTTTTCCATGACATGTTTGCTGCTGGTTTGCCATGAAAAGCTTGCAGCTGGTTTGCCATGAAAAGCTTGCAGCTGGTTTGCCATGAAAAGCTTGCAGCTGGTTTGCCGTGACAAGCTTGCAGCTGGTTTGCCGTGACAAGCTTGCAGCAGGCTTGCCTTGACAAGCTTGCAGCTGGTTTGCCATGACAAGCTTGCAGCAGGCTTATTGCCTTGACAAGCTCGCAGCTGGTTTGCCATGACCAGCTTGCAGCAAACTTACCATGCCAAGCTGTCAGTGGCTTGCCACTAGATGTCATGACATGCTTGTTAAGCAGCAAGCTAGTAGTGAAGTGCTTGCAACAAGCTTATAACAAGTGTGCTTTCATATGCTTGTAGTAAGTCTGATGAAATTATTATACTATCAAATTGGTTTTTCTGCAAATTTGCAGAAAATTTCAAGACTGCCATTAGTTGTCTGAAGAGTAAAATAAATTTTGTACAATCAGTGCAACACTGCTGCTGATACAGGCGGAAGAACACATAATGCTTATATTGTTCTGTCAATAATCATTATTGTACATCATTCTACAAAAAGCCAGCTGCAAGTAGGTAGAGTTGACTATGCTTAATAAAATAACAAACCGAAAGTTTACCGCTGTATACCTTGTGCGTATCACCGAAAATTTGCATTTAAGTCCTAGATGACAGCGACTTACATTAGTCCATTAAAATGCTACCCATTTGTACAGTTTTTAATTTAGACTGTCCATAAAATTACCAAAATAATCTTGAGACTCTAATACAGCCATTAATGTTGTAAAAAGCATAAATTATTAATATTAAAGATATGATATTAAGCGATTAATTCATGACTTTTTTTTTATCTTTGCCACCCAGATAAAAATACGATATACACCAATTTGAAGAACCCAATGCGAGAAATGTCCAAATAAATGTTTATGGTTATACCTTTAGCTTTAAGACAGTATATTTATAAAGAGTCTAACGTAATTAGTTAGCTTATTAAAGCGGCCCGAGCGTTGCAATGTACTGCGGCCGTACTGATCTCTCACGGCCACCGCCGCGCTGGCGCGGCATTGCGACACACTGCGTACTGCGACACTCATTCAACTGGGTCTTATTTAGGGATTACTTTAAACATAGCTAATTCATATGATAGGGTGTATTTATGTTACATGTATTGAGATTATGCATTTTTTTCTTATATGAATTTTTTTGATACAATAAAATTAACAATAAACGATTTATGCTTGGAACTTGTAAATTAAAAACTCTAGAGGACCTCTGGTTTCATATATGCATGGATTTATTCTGTTACAACAATTTTATTATTAAAAATTATTTTTGTAGCAACTAATTTTTTTATTTCTGATAGATCGTTTTATTTTCGATCAGAACAATGCAAAATTTTAATGTTGCATGTATTATAAAATATTAAAAATTATATATTTACTTCTTTAAAATCAGTTTACAACATAACAATTTAATAAAACGATACATCGTAAATGTACTCTGAGTTTTTTTTTTTTAATTTTTATAACATAATTCTTATAATAATTGGTATTACTTTTTTTTTTAGAAAATAAATAAAACACGAGTTGTGTTGTAAAATGTATAGGTAGCATTACATATTTAATTTTTTTTTATAAGTTAGGCGGGTTACACACATATGCATCTCGCACGGTGCGACTAGCATTTTTCTTGCTACTAGCATGCAGCTCGAAGAATAACCTGTGTTAATCACGTGGAGATTACACACATATGCGACTGGCACGGTGCTACTGGCATCGTGCAGCTCGAGTGCTAGTCGCATGCAGCGTGCAGCACCACAGGAACCGATCGGTCGGTGTTTTTGCGCTGCATGCAGCGTGCGTCTTGAGTTGGCGCATGCGCAGAACACATTTCCAAGTCGCATGGCCATACGCAGACAGCCCTGACGCTTTCGTTCCCACGTGTACTGCGTTGACAAGTGCGGAAAGTCACTTTTTGAATAGCTTGAGTTTGTTATTAGTAATTTGTAATTAAATAGTGAATAAAATTGTGTGAATAGTTTGTTGTAATAATTAGAAATGCCTTTTCCGGAGGACGAAAAAACAAATATTGAATTTGTGTTAGCTGTGGAGGAGACTCCAATACTGTATAATTTTAAGTTGAAAGAATACAGTAACAGAAATGAGCAAGACAAGGCATGGAGACTTCTGGCATCGAAGTTCAACGCTTCAGGTTAGTGTTATTTATATATTTTATTATAATAAGGTACGTAGATAATAATTATTATTAATGATAAATTACATACCACGCTATCAACAGCTATATTAGTAATACAATACATGGAAACTTTGCAATTGATAAGGCTTTTTTATTTTAAGATTTGCCCCCACATATTTAGATTTTTAAATTAGGCAATATAACGATAGAAAAAACTAGGACAACTGATTCGAATGTTTGTAATATAGATTTGATGAGATTAGATAAGGAATAATTTATTACATAATGAAAGCTGTTTGTTATTTTCTTCTAAATTTAACAAATTCATACAAAGTTATACATATTTTGAAAAGGCAACGCGTTTTCTGGTCTTGTAAAATAATCACTCAGCATGGTACGAAGGTCCTTGGCACGAGACAACTGTCCTATTGGGCGAGTTAGTTGTAGTGGTGTCAAGTTGTTGTATGCTTCTTCAACTTCATTCTCGTACTGAGGTTTGCCGATGAACTTTGATGAAATTGTGCAAAACGCATGCAGATTTTACTATTTTAATTGCTTTTGTTGGCTCACATTCTATTTGGCCCAAGAAAATTCGAAACTTATGTGCCAACATTCCGAATGCACATTCTACACTCTTTCTTGCACGGGACAACCGATAGTTAAATGCTCTCTTAACATCATTGTCTCCTTTTCTTGGGTACGGCCGAAATAGAAACTCTTTTAAAGGAAAACCTTGGTCTCCGATGAAAAAGTAAGGGAATGGTGGGTCTGTAGTGTTTAGTAATGGCTTCGGATCCGGGATACGCAGATCATTCCTCTCTATAGCTTGGAGGAAGCCACTATATTGTATTACTCTTCCGTCGCTGTTCCTACCATAATCTCCAACACTTATCCATGTGAACAGGGAGTCCGCATCAACGCAGGCCAACAATACCAAGGAGAAAAATCCATGATAATTGTAATAAGCCAATCCAGAGTTCTGCGGGCACTTCAAACGCACATGTTCCCCGTCTATGCTTCCCAAACAATTCGGGATATTCCATTGTTGGTAGAACCTGTCACTTATCACTTTCCAATCGTTTTTGAAGGCATTGGCATATAGTCTGTTTGAAGAGTCTCCCACAAACACTCAGCAATGTGTTCCACAATTTCGCTTACAGTTGACAATCCACGGTAAAATTCGTGGGCCAGCGCAGTAAAGGTCAAACCCGTAGATAAATACCTGAAAATACAAACATATAAAGTAACTTTTAGCAATTATTTTGCTGAGTATGAAATGGTATTGCGGAGCAAAAAGACTTCTGCTGCTGCTACTAAAAAATCTGAGAAAATTTCAATGTAGCTACTCTAAAGTTTTCAGTTAAATATTAGGTATAGGGTTAAAATGTCTATAGGTGTTATTATTTTTTCAGAGGCGGAATGCAGATTGCGATGGAAAAACATCCGTGGTGGATTCACAAGGTACTTGAAGAGTATGAGCGATACTGGAAGCGGAGCGAAGAAACCTTACTACTTGTGGGACCAGTTGCAATATTTACGACCCTATACCAAGTCTAAATCTCAGTCGGGGAACCTCGGCTTAAGTCAATTATCTCAACAGGAGGAAACAGAAGATGGGATAGAAGAGTTAGGGGACGATGTTGAGGAACAACAACAGAACCAGCCTACTGAAACGGCCACAACAACATTTTCTACGGGTAATTCTTCACAAACCCCTCCTTCAACTACGCCTTCCTCGTCTTTATCAGCATGGCGAAGCTCGAAGTTAAGAAAAGCACAAAAAAAAAGAAGACTCATTAGAGAAGGCTGTCTCCACATACTTAGACAAGACCAGGTATGAAAGAGAAGATACATCATCAGCCGACCTCGACTTCTTCAAAAGTATTTTACCGGACATAAAGGGTTTTACACCTCCAACCAAAAGACGGTTTAAACGTAAAGTGTTGGATCTTATAGATGATCTGGTAGAAGAAGATCTTGCATCATCAAGCCGCTAATCTTCAGCAAATACACCTTTAGAAAGGGTTGGAGGAAATATTCCCAGTGCATCTATGAACTCTCCTAGAAACTTCAACCGTTCAGCGACCACACCACCAGTTCCAGTAACGATGTCAAATGAATTTCCCATGACCTCTTCTCAGAACTTCAACAACATGCAAGTTTACGATGCTTCGGATGCAGATGGAGCTACTGCTTCCTACTTGACATGGGACTACCGTAGGCCTACCAATTAACTCTATTTAAAACGTTTTAAATGAAATGGATTCACCATTGTTAATTGTACATTCAATTTATGACTGTACAAATCACAATTATTCATTGAGTTAAGTTTTGTTTATTGTTGTGAAATTCACTAAAATGGTTTTTCTTAAATAACTAAAGAAACAGACTCTTATTAATATTATCGCTAAAATAATCAGCTGATTCCATTACGTATAATGTTAATACTTAGCGATAGGCGTTTAACATTCCTATATATCATATATTGCAAAAACTCTAATGTATTCTTTCATATACCACATACCTTAAGAAAATAGAGAGTCGTTCCTCAACACCGACAGAATCACGCCATCTACTATTCTTTATGTCACAATGGTCTCTCAGTTCACTTAATTTGATATATGTGTCTGGATTCATGCGGTACAACTTCTGGAACTTCTCTGGGTGTTCCAAGAGCTGTTTACTGATTATGTATTGGCTACTTTCAACATTTTCGCGCCAATAAGGGTGTACCCAATATTCACGTTGAATATTTATTCTTCTTCGACGTCGTCTTCTTCTAATGACGGTAAGTAACAGAAGCATTTCATCATCCGACGACGACATTTTCCAATGAACTGAGTGCCAGAACGTCCCCACCTCTCTCACCTTGCCACTAGCACGTGCCACGACCATGCAGATGTTTTTGCAAGAGTTTGACCGTATTTTATGACCCTAGCTGTGAGAGGCTGTTCGTCCAAGAAATCCTAACGGTTAAGGAAACTAATCATTCTCTGTAGTCACGTACGGGTGTGCTACTCGCGCAGTATAGTCAAATATCGTCAAATATCACAACTTTCCGGGACGCTCGGTCATTTCTCGGTTAGCTCTGGTTTCACCACAGTAAACAGAACAAAATCTTGTCTGTAGTGATTTCATATTCCTATTACCGTAGCAGTATGGCGTTTGAAGAAAAACCAAGTTTGCTGTATACTGAGAGCCTACTTAAAAAAAGTATTTATGGAGTTATTTACGAAACACAATTTTGTGGATCGTTTGGGAAATTATCATTTAGGACTTAAATGCTCGTTATTGGTGTGATCACAGGGGTTACATCGGTAAACTTTTTACATGTTACTAAGAAACGGTCATTCTACAACTGTACAAATTTTCTTCTTTGGGATAATTTTCCATGTATTAAAAACCTTTGTTTCTTAACAGCGAAATTCGTCCCGACCCGAGCCAACTTCGGCAACCTCGCAGTACACACTACGCGGCTCGGATCGCTTCGGCGGTCAGACAAATTGTACCAGACTCCCAACAAATTAACTAATGTAAAGCTTAAGAACTTTGCAACTACTTTTATTTAATATTTTCACATTGGGCTTTTCATGTGTATTTCCATTTGTGCTATTTTTTTGCATAACACCTCTCTCCTAATATTATTGAATACATAGCATATTTAGTCAAACGTAGTGAAAGGTTTTTAAATTTAATCATAGAGATTAATGTTTTCAGTTAGTTTTGGTTTGCTTTTATGAAGGTCTACTATAAGCACGGTTAAATTGCCAATAAAGTAGGTATTATTTAGTACTTAATTACATGTTTTCGGTGTTACGCGCAAGGTTTGCGGAGGTAAACATTTTACATGTTGCTAGAAAACGTGTATGTTACTACTGTTTCAAATTTCAGTTTGGAGCAAATTTTACAAAGATTAAAACTCTTCTATTTCGTGGGAGTGGAAGTGGCCCCAGCGCTTGCGGATGTGGCTCTGTCGCAGTGCGTAGACGACATTGATACGCTCGGAAGGCTCTAGTGATCCAATTAATTAAGCTATACCTTTAAGAGATATGTCGCTGTTAAGCTTAAGAATCATACAACAATTTTTGTTCAAGAAATATTTTCGTAAAACCCTTTATTTTTAAGTGAATAATATTTTTATTTCCTTGACTGATGTAAAGAACTTATTTCATTAATGAAACAATTTTTTTCTTACCTTTTATATTAACACTTAGAACTTTATTCATTATAAATGTGTGTAGTAGTGCTTTAAGATTATTTTCATAAAGCTATCGAGAGTCTACGGTAAAGAGTGCGTAAATGGAAAGAATTTTAATTAACTGCTGTCAGTCGCTGTCATCTAGGGCTTAACTGCAAATTTTCGGTGATACGCACAAGGTCTACAGCGGCAAACTTTCGGTATGTTATTAAGCATAGTCGACTCTACCACTGTGCTATCATATTATTTATCTTGTTTGGTATCCTTCCGCCCAGCGGTCAAATTAACGTTGTCAAGGGCCTAAAACTCGTGCCCAAGCGTCTATTACGGGAAATGTGAACATATTACAACTTTTAAAAATTAACTACACGCCAATTCTTACGCAAACTTCACTGTACGCAGTCACATACACCTTTACCTGTAACTATTTTTAAATGGAGTTTAAATAGAATATAATTAATGTCCATATGGTTTATATATAATACTAGCTGCAGTACCCAACGTTTACCAGGCTGAACCCAGGGTGATATATTGTCTGCGAGTAAAGCCGGGCTTCAACCAAATTCACTCCGGCCGCGGGATTGGCATTTACATGCAAAACAAATTATTGCGCGATTTCCACAATTTTTGTGATAATAGCGTCAAACAAAAACATTGTTGTAGATTTTGAAGACCTTTAACAGTGCAATGGCTTCAAAAGTTTTAATTTTTTATTTCAAGATGGTGATATCATGTGATATAATATTCAAAGTATAATAGTTTTCAGGCTATTAATTAAATCGCTTAAACAGCTGTACTGCACCCTTGACTGAGTTGAATTCTTTTAAAAAAAAGTCAGCGGGACTGATACTCTATCTCTAAAAACAAAGACACAGCATGCAGGGGCGCAACAACTAAATTTCCAAAGGGTGGACAATATACCTTTTTATAAAGAATCATCTATCCCCCCTATTGAAGCGGGGGGGGGGGGGGGTCCGGGGGTCCTCCCCCGGGAAAATTTTTATTTCAAGGTGGAAAATGGTGCTATTTAAGCAGTTTTATTATCTAAAAATTGATTACACAGCACTTTCTTTGCCACCATTTGCCCCCACTTCAAGGTTTAAAAGGGGGAGGGGGGAGCAAAATACCCTTCCCCCCCTGTTGTTGCGCCCCTGACAGCATGGTTATTTGTAATGGAAACATTGAGGCCGCGAGGCCCAGCCAACACCCTCTGGACACAAGGCCTGCTTTCAAGCGCGTGACGTCATCAAGAGTGGTCCTTCACTCCGCTCTACGGCGCGCCTGTTTCACAGCGTTTTAGCTGCTTTTCGCTCTTATTTTATTACTTTTATATTCTTATAATTCTGTCTCACTGTATGGACATCACATATAACATTAATTAAAAGTAATTGTGGATTAAAATTTAACTAGTTAAGTCATGCGATTTAAATTCGGAGTACAAAATCAGTAATTTCTCGAAGAGGAAATCTTCGACACACATAATCTTAGCTTGTCTAATATAGTATTAGACACATTTCATTAAAGCGTATTCGTCAATCATTTAAAATTTAATAGAAAAATGTTATTAAAACTGATATTTTTAAGAATGAAAATGCGTGGCTAAGATAACCATTACAAAAACGTATCAGAGTGTTATAATACGGTTTTAAGAAATTGACTTAACGTTTATAGACAGTCATTTTTTTTATTACATTTTCTAACGTGTGCTTTTAAAATATACTTTGGATGTTTTGTAAAAACGTTTCTACTCACAGCAGTGCTAGTTTCGTTAATAAACACAGTTATAGACTGTTTTATCACGACAGCAGGCCACCGAAGCAAACTCTATTTTCTTTATTTTAATGAATTTTAGGTTGCTTGTCAAGAAGTTAGTTCAGTTTGACTAAGCTCATCGAAACACACGAACTCTGCTAAAGTAATTCAAAAAAATTCTGTCATTCCATTTATTATCCATAAACTGTTTTGGCTGTTTTTAAACTTATGTTGACAATATGTTTATAAAGCAAAATAATTACCACTGGAATTATTTTAGAACACACTTATAGTCTTACCTAACCCAGATGCCTCCCAAACAAATACGCTTAGTTTTAGTTAGGTTACGAAAAAAAGATCCAAATGGACTTTCAGTTTATGACTGAATATAGCTACATAACATAAAAACATACCTACACATAATAAACGATATTATAACAAGACGTAACTTTATTACATTTCATAATTGCTGAAGACAGTTTTGCTGTTACAGAACAAACTTTGAACATCATTCACAGTATATTGTTACAATACCAGCAGAGTATATAGTGATTAGTATATTTTAGCAGTAATTGGTTTTAATGGTTAAATGTAAACATCATCTTCATCCGACGATAAAAGGCTATAATGACCATAAAAACAAGTTCACTTTGTAGTCATAATACGGTTTCAAGTGAATTTAGTCAACCAGAGAAAAAGTACTCTTCTCTCGTATGTAACTGATACTTACTTTGTAGTGTTTCAAGAAATTAAAATTTTATTTGTTATTATTGTTGAACGGGCAATTTTTTTTGTGTAAAAATGAGGCAAAATTATTTCTTCCTGGGTTCCTAAAAGAATCTTATGGGCATGAGGTGTAATGGAATACACAAATTGAGAATTTCAAGTTACAGGGAAATAATTAAAATGTATGTTTTCAAATTCCAGGTGGACAGACTGTTCAAAAAATGAAATAACAAAAATTTGAGTTTAATTGAACATGTGCTAACTCCTGTTGCAAAAAAAATTATTTTTATTTCAGGGCTTTCTCGACTATGACTAGGTGCTGACAAATAAGAAGGGCAGTTGGGAAATATTTCTGGAACGGCATCATCACATAATCTTGGGTGTGCCAGTGGAGCAGTCAGATGTTTCCCAGTTCTAGAATAATAACAGCTTGTTTCCTTCAATATGTAGTCTGACTTGAAATGCAACTCGCATACCTTATAATAAAGAAAATAATTATTTGAAACAATGCATTCATTTTAACAAGACCAGTTGAGCAAATACAAATTTGGTTTATAGTGTATAATATTTTTCATTTATTGGTGTAGGTTTGACCTTTATTAAGTTTTCAGGGTCAGTTAATTGCGTTTACATAGAAAATATAGTTATTTAGCAATCTTTTTTATCCATAGCATTATAAATTTGAAAGTGGATGTATATGTATGTATGTAAGTATACATGTTTATATATAGTGTGAGTATTAGTGACTTGTAAATTTAATGCTTCTTGCAGGAAATTTCAAATATAATTCTAATAGGCCTTTGCTTTACTATATTATATTTATTTTTTCTCTTTGGTTATAAATGTTTTTGTTTTATAGTTCGTTACATTTGGTAACACAACAGCGATACGGCATGTTAACTGATCTCTCAGTTCCAAATCACATAAGAAACCCACATCCCGACACAACGACTATACGGAATGTTAAGTGATAGCTCGGTTCGAATTGCAGCAAAATCCGACATCGAGTAACAAAGCAGTGAACCACCATGTGAACTGACCGCTCAGCACGAAATCTGTACAAAAACTGACATTTGGCAAGCTACAGAAGGGAAGGAACACGTGCGCGCGCTAGGCTCGACCCTTGCCGGCCGGGGCAGGCTAGGACCACTCCTGCTGACGTCACACGCCTCCCTCCGTTTAGAAAGCAGGCCGAGGGTGTTGGCCCAGCACATGGTTGTTGACGAGGGTTGACAGGGGGGAGAGGAAGACGCGCGAGGTGGCGGAGACAGGCTGCCGTGTTGCCAGCTCCTTCCTGGAAGGTCACCCACCCCTCGCGACTTGAGCCAGGGAGACGGACACGCCTTGCGCGCGGGGTAGTGACAGTTCTGCATTTACAACTTCAGTGGTTAGTGTTTAACTCTTTACAGGACAGCTAATAAATACAAAAACTGATAGCATGATGGTCATGCATTAAAAATAATAAAAATTGTGCTCTTCGTCTTCACAAATTAAATTTGTACATTACTTTAAATAGTTTTTTTCTGTGGTCGTTTTTTCATATATAATTTAGGAGGATTTTATGTCACACTGTTATGTACACCGAGGTTTCTTCGAAACAATCCTGTCTAAACCAAATGCTTATTAATTTTTTTAACTTCACATTTATTATGACAAGAGATCTCAAATTCCTATCTGAGTATCTACACACACTTGATAAAATTTTATTTTAATAGCGAGTTTTAAAAATAACACAGAATAGTTTTTGCTATATTTAGGTTTAGGCTGCTCCTGAAAATTCAAATGTTTCTGAAGATGCACAACCGATTACATTTGTTTCAAACTTTGATATTTTTGGTAGAGCCGTGTAGATAAAAAAATCTAGCGACACTCACATTCTGTAAATTAGACTTTTTTTTAAGAAAAAGATTTTATGGCGTCGAGGTCCGTGGCTAGCTGCGCCCTCGGCTACCGAG
The DNA here is from genome assembly GCF_032445375.1 of Bacillus rossius redtenbacheri. Lineage (NCBI taxonomy): Eukaryota > Metazoa > Arthropoda > Insecta > Phasmatodea > Bacillidae > Bacillus > Bacillus rossius. The sequence continues at coordinate 15,058,839 of NC_086338.1, read as the reverse complement.
CATGATGGGAAGGGATGGGGAAAGGTGTGTGACGCCAGCGTCTCGCCGAGGTCACTCATTCTCTCTTGTGTAGTATTAGTGTTCGGAACGCTCGACTACGTGTGACTTATTCAACGAAGTTTTATCAAGTCTTGGTACGCAGTGTGCGATTATGGGCAGCACAAAATTCCTCAAGAAACGGCCACAATAAATTGTCAAAGCGAAATAAATCCGCAAAAAAGAAAATGCTTCTGGCACGTATGCTAAAAATAAAAAAGGTACCTATCTACATTGAGTGTTATATTTATTATTATGCATACACGGATATGAGACATTTATGTGTGACCTACTGTAAAACTTTTAAAATAAGGTTGAAAACTGACTGTCCTGGAAATTCATTTTTAACATTATTAACAGTTAAAAAAAAATATATTTGCTCTAAACACATTTCAAAAGGATTTAAGGTTTTCTTTTATGCTTAAAAATAATTTATATATGCCTATATATTGAAAATTTATTAATGATACATTACACTTGTGTGCTAGTGACAATGTTAACCGTAAAAGTGCGGATGCATACGGGACAATTTTGATTTTTATATGCAGCTATAAATACCATTTTTATTAGGATGCAATTTTATGTCTATAATTTTTTTTGTAATCTTTACTGTCAATTTCACGTGCTGGCACTTATTGCCAGCGACAATAGATTATAAAACATAAAATTAAATAATTCAATCCAGAAATATTTCTGTAAAATATTCGTTATGTTATTCCATTTTAAAATTTTACCATGTGTATATATTTTTTTAGATGTATACGTAAAACAAATTTTTTTTTAAAAATTCACTTAATGTAAGAATCTATTTACGTTAAAAGTAGTACTAAATTAGATTTTCTGAGTTTTGGTGACGCCTTTGCCCACTCACCGATGGACTGCCATTGTGATTATACGCACGTCTTATATTTGCTACAATGTGACTGAAAAACGTTATATAATAAACGTTTGTATAGTTTTATTTAACAGTAATGAATAGTATCAAAATGTATATTATTAATGTCATGTTATAATTGCATGTCTAACATCTAACAGGTGCACAATGTTAGTATATTAAGGAGTATCATTTCTGTGACAAAACAACTTATGTAATTAATGTTGATTGCATCCCATCACTGCAAGTCACTTTGGAAGAAAGAAATAATATCGTAGAACGAACAAAAATGCAAGCTGATTGTGAGCTATGGCACAAAATGAGACGTGTGCGGTTAAAAGCCAGTCATTTTGGCGTTGTTTGTCGCCGGAAAGAATCTATGTCCTGTTCAAATCTTGTTAAACAGTTACCTACTTAACAAGCCCCCGTTTTCGACACTGGCAATGGAATACGGTCGTCGCAATGAGCATATTGCCATTCAGAGGTTTCAAGCACAAACCGGATTAGTTGTACAGAAATGTGATTTATTTTTGGATCTATAATACGGATATTTGAGTGCTAGCCCCGACGGACTTGGTCGAAGAAAATGCGATTGTTTAAATCAAGTGTGTGCCTTCTGTAGTTGACCAAGGGCTCCAAGAATCTGCAATAAGAAAAATAAAGTTTTTTCTACGTGTGAATGACGATGGAAGTTTAATTCTTAAACGTTCACACCTTTATTTTTATCAGCTGCAAAGGACTTAAACAAAGCGCGAATATTGTTACTTCATAGTAATGTCTGGCGTTCGTCAGAATTTACACGTAGAAAGAGCAGAAAGAGATAAGCTCATGTGGAAAACAGAAATGTTGCCGAAACTGACTAGATTTTATCGTAGGTGTTTGCTGCCTGAGGTAGTGGTGCCAAATCAAAGCATAGGCAGAGCCATTAGAGAACCAGACTACATTTTGGAAGCTGAAAGAAGCTTGGTAGAGAAACAGCAATCAAGACGTTAAAAACTGAGCTGGAAACAGCAAGGGATAAATGAATGTAAATATAATTGAAGTAAGATATTTTTGTTCTTTGAAACTCTGTACGATATGTTCTGTTGTGTTCAAATTTGTTCTAACATCGAAAACATTAAGTTAAACGAGAGAAAAAATTATTTTTGGAAGTAACTGTTCATGAGTTTTATATAAGGTTATAATTTTATCTGAAGTTTATATTTTATGTTCCGTGGAGACATACCTTTTAAAATATTGTTTACAATGAATTTCGAAGAACTGTTATATGTATTTGTTTATTTTGTGTATACTATGATGTAAAAAAAAACGAACATTGATTTATTTATTTAAATGGATGTTCTAGTAATATACATGTCTTTTGGTCTCTATGTTGATGTAAACTGCGTTTCTACTATCAGTGATATGGTTTTTCTTTTTAATATTAGTAATTTCTTATTTTTCAGCTTTTTTCTATAGTGCTTTATAGAGTCTAGATTACATACAGACTACCAATTTTGAGATATATACAGGTAAATAACTATGCACTGGCAAAACGTCTGTCGGGATCTGAAAGTGATATAAATTATTTTGCACACTTGACATTCAAATTAAGAAGACAATTACTATCTACATCTTATTTCGAAAAAGGTCCCATTCACCCTGTGTTCAGCCCGGGCAACGCCGGGTACTGCAGCTTGTCTATATATATATATATATATATATATATATATATATATAATTATTTTTCATGCATTAAGCACAGTTTTTACTCAACTGAAAATCTCTGTTTGTATAAATAAATGCATATATATATATTACTTCAGTTTATAAGTTTGCAAGTTAAGAACAATTATCCATGAACGATACGGGGCTCTTGGTTTGCCTATTGTACTTGCACTTGGCAATTGTTTTATAAACTTAAGTTTTAATACGTCAATGTATTAGGTCCTCATTTTTTACATTTCGTTAAATTGTCAATGTGTAGCAAGTATATGTATGTACATGGTGTTTTATTTCTTACGAAATATTTGTGTCTTGACTCATCTCGACTACTGTTAAATTATTCAGTAATTTACAAATTATTTAATATTTCAAAAATAGTCCTGCCCTATAACTCGAATAAATATATATATATATATATATATATATATATATATATATATATATATAATAGATAATGCCCGGCATGCGTTGCAATGCCTCAATCAATTTTTTTTTGTAATTTTTTAAACGTATACTTAGCATCTCTCTTATCTATCTCTCTATGTATATCTCTATAACTCTCTCTATCTTTCTATTTATATCTCTATCTCTCTATATATATTTCTACATATATATCTCTATATATCTTTCTAGCGGACCCGACAGACATATATATCTCTATATATCTTTCTAGCGGACCCGACAGACATTGTCCTGCCCAAATGTACTTTTTGTGAGATATGGATATGGCGGTAAGTATTTCTACGCTGGACATTTTGTATCTTCTCATTATACATACCCCTCCTCTTGGGCACGCCACTGCCGTTACCAAAAACCTTTCCCATGGTTACGCAGAAGGCAACAACAATGCAAAAGCCCGTTGCCATGGAGGCTAATTATCAACAATGCTTAGTTTTTTTGCTTTTAAAGCGTGTTTTTTTAGTTTTTTCTTAACTCAGAATCGAGATAAAATATCCAATTGTGAATCTAAACCATCCTCGAATCCCCGTGAACTCACACAAAAAATTTCATCAAAATCGGTCCAGCCGTCTAGGAAGAGTTCAGTGACATACACACGCACACAAGAAATATATATATATATATATATATATATAAAACATAATTCAAATATTTCGTCACAAGCGTTATATTCGCATACATTATGTGGAGAAGTTAAAATATTCTAAATTAAAAAAAATAGGTTTGCTCATAAAATTAAATGTGTGTTTGTAGGAAAACCCACCAGAGTGTCGGTGCTTACGTTACGGTGTTACGGGACGTAATCCTTGAACATGACATGTGATAGAGTCCAGTTTAACTGACCATTGGTTGTAGAATTATAACTAAAAAAATATATTAAAAAATACGTTATCAATTTAGTATCTGAATTCATCTCCAAAAAACCCTGCTCTATACGATGCCCAATTAAGATTCCTGCTGTCCCGGGCTTCTAGTGCTGAAACACTGCTGAGTGGGTGTGCCTCGCCTAACGGTCCGCCCCTAGCTAGGCACGCGGCTGTTCTCCTCAGTGGGACACAGAACTGGCAACACCGGATGAACACGTGTTCCCGCCGGCGCATCCCTTCCACCCTTCAGCCCACTCGCTGCCACGGTCATATCTCTATAGAGCTGTTTCTTGGTTAACAAAAACTGTTAATTATCAAATATTGTTAATTGTATATATTCTATTTATTATTGTTTACGTGACGTCATACTGTACGCGTACGCAATACGACTCGATTCGTTGCATGTTATGCGGTATCAGAAGTAACGAGTAACGATACGATAGTAACGAGTACTGATTGTTATAGTAACGAATACATACGGGTACGCTTTTTTTCGTTACTTTTACACCTCTATATCTCTGTCTGCGATCTCTCGCTCTCATCTCCACCCCAGCACTACCTGGTGACCATGATTCACAACCGCGACCTTGAAGCTTGCCCTTAAAACGAAATGTATAGCACTATATGCAGTGGCGAGGCGTGAGGTTTACATGAGGGGAAGCAATAACTCCGTTCACACCAAAACATGATGAGGTTGGGGGGGGGGGGGGGGTTTGGGGGCCCTCCGCCGGGAAAATATGGATTTCAAGGTACAAAATGGTGCTATTTAAGTAGTTTTCTTAACTGAACATTGACTATTCCACAGGTAGAAAAATTGACATTTTTTTTAAATACATTATTTTTGAAAAATAATGATTGACTTACATTATTCTGATAGTAAAATACCTACTCTACATTACTTATATACTAAGTGGGAGTGGAGTATCATCGTACGCCCACAAATCCCCCACGCACTGCCAGCCAACAGCCCACGGGAGAGATGCGCGCGCCCCGAGAGACGACCGCCGACTGAAACGCGACATCGCCACCTGCCCTGCCGAACTGTGGCGGACATAGCCGAAGCAGTCGGCGGAAAAATTCCACAGTCTGCTTCGGCCATGTTCGCTCCAGTTCGGCAAGAAAGCGTTACCTTCGTAGCTTCTACCGCGTATTTTTCCAGCCAATCCCCTCCCTGAACCTTTGTACCATGCCACCCCCCCTCCCGAAAGGAAACTACTGCGGCAGCCTTCCTGCTGAAAGCGGTCCTGCCAGCGCTTATAAACCTAGCAACGCTTCTAAAACAGCATGTTTTTGTGTCAACGAGTTCTTTTTTTATAGCGCACAGCGCACAGTATTGGGTCCCAAGAAGATAGTGTAAAAAATACATACACCTAACTGCACGAGCCAAAGTAAAATACTATTCTGAATAAAATATTTATTTAAAAAATACAATGTCTGGAAACTGCCTGGGCAAGCACTGCTTGCCTTGCTTGCCCTGACGAGACGCCACTGACTATATGAGAGTGTGGTGGACATAGAGAAATAACACACAATTGCTGTTTGTATGTCTATGAGCCTTTGTCCTATAAAAAACTTTTCATTTGAAAAAACAAATATTTAGTTCATTAATTGAGATAAAAACTATCCTACCCCTTAAGTTGGACTAAGTTACGTATATGTGCAAAATTTCATTAAAATCGGTTAAGTAGTTTCGGAGATTAGCGTGGACGAACATCGTGACACGGGATTTTTATGTATAAAGATATATCAATAAAAATATACAGCATTTCAGCTACCGTGACATGGGGTGAGATTGATATCAAGGGGTGAAATTAATCACTCATGCATTGTAGAAGTTTTAAATTTTTATTTTGTTGTATGTCTTTCTGGGAAAACATTTCAAATTTTAAAATGGTTGAAGAATGTATATAGCAACGACCTAGAGATATATAGACTGCTTATCACACTGCTTTCAGCGCCAATTGCTGCTGTCGACGGCATACTGAGGAACTACAATCCGAGCGAGAGAGACAGAGAGCTGATTTGACAGATTGGTGGGCAAAACATAGCTGTAAAAGCATTGGTTCTTATGGGAGAAAGGTGCAAGTTGCTAGTAAATTCCCTAAAAATGTAGGTTTTTCGCAATTTTACAGTTTTTGCGGGTAATACTTAAAGATGGAACGAGTGAAATATAATTTTAAATACAGTTTCATCGTAATGCGATGTGTAGGTACGACATTAAATGCGCTAGAAAATAGCTAACCCTTCTTCGACCCAACGTTTGTGACCAATATGTAGATCAGTTATTGAACCTATTATATATGTATTTCGTGTATGTAATTTGATACAGTACATGGAATTTATCTCATCACTAAGTACTATTAATTTAAAATAATCGACTGCAATGGAATAATGACCACTTTTAAATGATTTGTGTGGGTTTGTTATTATTGTAGTCGTATTCGTTCATTACGAGTTTTAGTTGTGTCTTTACTGTTAATATTTCAGATTCAATGCAATTACATAATTAACTTAGTACACTGCCACTTTTCTGCTGTCATCGTACGTTGTCTGCTAACAAAGCACTGTTTGCCCACCATTCTGTCAAATTCAATTGGAATCAAAGATGGCCTCCCACTAGCAGTCTATATATCTCTAGGTCGTTGGTATATAGTAACCAAACACATAAATGCCCAAAACAAAACAAAAAAAGCCAAACAAGTCAAAAATAATTTTTTAATGTAGGTAATAAAAATTGCATTAATTTTAAGTCTTAAAACTTTACAGCCGAGACTGTTAGCTTATTTTCATTTCGTAACAACTGATTAATAACACAAATGTCTGACATGTCTGCAATGTATACAAGTTTTCCCGCCTCTTTGTAACCTTTTAGGTTAGGAGATACAAACCATGTTTTACCATGGGGTGTGTGTGATTGATAGATGGTGTGGTGTTGAAATGATTTGTGTGTCTTGTATGAAATATTGTCAAAATTATAATGTGTAACTCTCTCTGGCAGTATATATTGGCCGTTTTCCATAAAACATAACTGCACTGCTAGCCACCAACATTTATTTATATAGTTATTTACAAGAGTGAACACATGTGGCAACAATGGACTGAAAATGGACCAAAGGGAAGCCCATGCTGTGCTGAACCATGCTGTTCATTTGGTGCACGATATAACCATACAATTCATGGGTGGATAGATGCCCAGACATTTACTGAATGGTTTGTAACATGCTTCCTTCCACATGCTCGGCGACTTGAAGGTAGAAAGGTACTTGTTGGAGATAACCTAGCCTCGCACTTTACAGACGAAGTCATTCAACTGTGTCAGGAAAATGAAATTTCTTTTGTGTGCCTACCGCCTAACACTACCCATCTCACCCAGCCTCTTGATGTGTGTTTTTTTTAGACCACTTAAGTCATCATGGTGTACTGAACTTACACTGTTCAAAATGAGAAGTTTGAGATCAACCGGAATCCCTAAGCAAGAATATCCTGAAATGCTTAATTACACTTTTAAAAGAATGAATGGAACACAGAACTCCATTAGCAAAAATGTAGTTAGTGGCTTCAAAGCAACAAGTCTCTGCCCTTTAAACCCAGACCAAGTTCTGCGAAAGCTACCAGGGCAATCGGTATGTGATGAAGTCATACATGACTTTCTTGTGGAGTACCTCAGCACTCAGCGACACCACGGAGACGGCAGTGTATGCCAGCGAAAAAGAAAGAGGCTTAATATAACAGCAGGGGCAAGTGTAACAGCTGCTGCAAGAGTAGATTCCGACGTAGATGATCCTCTTCCATCTACTTGGCAACTCATGCAGAAAGTGTTGAAGATCTCAGTGCTAAAAATTACAATGAAGCATAGCCATTAGTGTACATTCAATCAAGTTCTGAAATGCTGAAGACGGGAACTTTTGTTTTAGTTAAAGTTTTGTCTGGTAGGCGAAAATCAACAAATTTTCAGTATGCTGCTATAATTCAGCACCAAATCGACGAGACAGAGTTCAGAGTTATGGGACTTAAATCGATCGACACACAGAAAACAGTGTTTAAGAGTGTCGAGGAAGATGTGTTCTCGGTTACAACTTCTGACATTATAGCTGTTCTACCTTTTACCTGAGCCTATTGTAGAACGGTCAGGCAACAGGTTACGGTACAAATTCAGTGGACAAATAGAAGTTCATGAGTGTTAAATCATGTGTCACTATGTTATTGAAATAATTTCTAGTGAAACTTTTTTTTGAAGTTATCTCCTAGAATTTTAGTGAAAAAATTTAACTTTTTAAAATCTTTGTAAACATGCCACGTTAAACTGTTAGACTTGATTATTAGAAGTTATGATTTTTTTTTGTCCTTTTACTTCACTATCTTTTTAACTTTCTACAATGCTAAAGTAAACAAAAACTGTACACAGTTCATTCGCTAACATGCATGTGCTATACTAGGGGATCAATCTCACCCCAACCTATACAGAAATGTATATCTTGTAAACGGCTGAACCAATTTCCTTGTGGGTTCAGAATGATCCTTTGGATGTTACAGGCTTCAATTCTATGTAGTTTCAAGTGGGGTATCAAACTCACCCCAACCCATGGGGTGAGTTTGATCCACCATATATATATATATATATATAATGTAATATTAAAAAATAAAAAAATACTTTTCAGAACATCTCATTGTGTCACTGAAATATCTACGTAACCATGACGTTTTTTATTGGTTTTAAAAAAATTATCAAAACAAATATGACCCCAAAAGCATAGCAAACATATCAAACTCACCCCACGTTACGGTATATATTTACATTCAAAATCATAACGACTAAAATTATGTTATTTAAAAAATTCTGCTGTCTGAATATGCTTACTCATATCAGCCTCAAGGGCAAGATCATATTTTATAGTTATTAAAAATCAAAATAACTATATAATTATGTAACTAAAGATCAGAATTTTCAAACAGCTTTCTTTCGATCTTAAAAGTTCTATTTTAAATGTAGTGCAATAAAATGTCTCACAGAAAACTCATTTATTGAAAACTCATTTATTAAATTAACTAGTTTTTGTCATATTTTTCTGAGACATTTGCCCAAAATTTACTTACGTTCGCATGTGGAGCCATAAATATAATTTAATTAAGTACTACAACCATTTTATTATTGCTTACATGAAATAACCTTTGGCAGACCACGGCCATCGCTGTTATCAAACCACGTTATTTCGCACTGCTTCACAAGAAAAAGTCAGCTAGAACTCTGCCACATTAACAGAGGCAGCGCACTGGAAGTGTGACCCCACCCAATCAATATTTACAAGAACAATATAATATTAAGAAATAAACTCTTAAGTAGGTTTTTTTTAACGAATGTGAACTGATTAATTTTAATTTATGGAAGCGCCACGGGGTGTTGCGCATCGTCCCGGAAGCCATATCCTGGCTTTAGCAGAGGTTTAAGGTGAATTTTTGAATTCGTAGGCATCGTCTGCAGTTTGAAGTGCATTTCGGTTTGGAATCGCTGTAGACAGATAATTTTAAAAAAAAATTTTTATTCTTGGTAAAATATATATGCACCTATTTGAGATACCAGACGTTTGGGATAAGTTACAATTGAACCTTAAATGTGCAACATTGCAGCTCGTAACCTATAATTCGTACTCAAATCAGAAACGAAGATGTTTAACTTAAATATAAAAGAAAAACTAGTTTTGAATTAATATCATCTAATCCAGGCCATCATAAAATGGCTTTACAGTTAAAATTATATATAATTATATTTATGAAAGCATGAAAGACAAGCGAACTTAATCAGAAACACATAAGAATAATCAATATCCAAAATTTAAAACAAAATATTTTTCCAAAAAATTGGTTGTCTGTAAAGTCGGTTTACGGACGATAGTTTAACGTGACAACGTAATAACAAAACATTTATGAAATGATTGCATACTTTTATGAATAAAATTGAATCATTTTTATTGAATTATCGCTATTTTGTATGGATACAAAGAAGGAGTGAAAAGAAATATACAATTTAATTGATAAATTTACTTTTATTTGCACTCATTAATTCAAATATGTTTATTACTTTAACGAAGAGATTATTTTAACTATAACTTTTATACATGTTTGCTATTTAACTTCTTCCAATCTGTCCGTGCAGCCGGCGTTCATCGATTTATTAGACGTTGTCACGTCAAAAGTGTCCCGTAACGCACGTTGTCCCGTTACGCTGTGTCCCGTTACGCTCACTGTACGTTCCACTCGATTGGAACAACCATTGATTTGACTTTTTCGAGGCACATTAAACTTGAAACACTCCCATTCGTTTCCTACTTTTCCTATCACCGTCCTATCCTTAACAGAATAACACAGATTGGAAGAAGTTAAATAGCAAACACAGGGGTGCCCACTAGGGGGGGGTAACGACGCAGACTGCGTCATTAAAATTTCAAGGGGGGTGGTTAAAAGACGAGAAAAATGTATATATTATTTACATAATTATAGCTTCTAATGTGAAAATACGTTTCTGGTGCTTTGATAATTGAAAGGGATCTTGTAAATCAAATTGGCAACCCCGCACTTTCCTCAACAAAAGCAGTTTGTAATCTGTCGGTTCAGGATGGAAATATTACCTGATATGACCAAAATTATTAATATAAAATCAGTTTTAATTAATGCAAAATGTGATAAAATATAATACTAAAAAAGTATAATATTATAAAATAATTGAGTAAATCATTGAGAAAATGGCATAACAAAATTTCGAAGGGGGGGGGGGGTTGGGCGCATCATTAGGTTAGGGGGGTTGAGTCATAGTGTTGGGGGGGGGGGGGGGGGGTTGGGCACCTCTGGCAAACATGTATAAAAGTTACAGTTAAAATAATCTCTTCGCTAAAGTATTAAACATATTTGTATTAATGAGTGCAAATAAAAGTAAATTTATCAATTAAATTGTAGATTTCATTTCACTCCTTCTTTGTATCCATACAAAATAGTGATAATTCAATAAAAATGATTCAATTTTATTCATAAAAGTATGCAATCATTTCATAAATGTTTTGTTATGACGTTGTCACGTTAAAACTATCGTCCGTAAACCGACTTTACAGACAACCAATTTTTTTTTCTGAGATGGTGTATTTGTATTTGTTGTAGCTTAAGAATTTACGAAATTATTAGAGTTTTTTAAGGATTTTTTTTTGCAAACAACTTTAGATAAAGGCAGTTAACACACATTGAGCCTACCCTACACAAAACCACCAAATAGGCCTATACATCAGGAGAAACCTGAATGTTAGACACTGCAACTGAAACAAATGTTTTCATCATATATACATATTAGGCTATTTGTTTGTACTATTTTCGAGTCCCCCAAAATTGAGAAAATCTTCTCTTTCAACGATGGTCTTTGTAAAAAAAAAACTCGCTTTATATATTAGACAGAAAATAATTAACTATAAACACACATATACCTAATTATAATTTTATCGTATTGCAAAAATAATGTTTTGAATTGATAGTAATTAAGTAAGCATCAAACAATAAATAACAGTAAAAATTTCTCCTAACAAACCAACTTTCCGCCTTATTTTCAACTCATTAAAACACCAAGAAACGAACGAAAAAGATGAACAAAACTTTCTGCCTACTCTTGCAAATTAGTTTTAAATTCTGCGTTTTTCAACCAAAAAGTGTATATTCGCAACTTCAAAATTACACAATTATTTTTAAATCGTACTTAAAAAATTAAATAAATAAATGTGTGGCAACATCAAAATTTCATACATTTAAATATATTTCTTAAAATTGTTTAAAAAAAAGTTGAATTATAAAATATTTATGCTATATAAGATGCAAGAGAATCGGCAAATTAATTTAAATTTTAAATATAAATCTATCAACATAAATTTCACATAAGTTAGCTAACTTTTGAATTCATTAAAATTTCAGTAATGATGTGGTAACACGTTTTAAAATTTTTTTTGCAGAATTCAAAAAAGCTGAACCTTCAATCGGCTTAATGTTACAATAATAGCATTACCGTATGAATTCTACTCATGTTGTTAGTAAATATAATGCAATATATTTAATGAAACAGGGCTCACGCGTCTACCAAGTCAGTTTTATAATTATCACATCACCATGTGCGGGACACTTCAAATATGTGCAACATATTATTATACAACATAATACATGCCGTACGTGATCTATAACTCCTGTCGAGCTGTGTCAACCGATTATAATTCAAGTTTTTGGTCTAGTATTGTGGAACAGGAGATTGGCAGTTTTGATGTTTCAGAGACATTAATTTTTTTATATTTAAAAGTAAAAATTTATTCTGTATTGCACAGAAAATAAACATAGTCAGTGTATGAATTGACAATTTATGCACTTAAAAAGTACAGGCATAAAATAAATCATTTGTACAAATAGAAACCGAGATACACAATAAATTATAAAATTATAAATGGAAAAAGGGTATACTGGCGCACCCTGCTCAGTGATAATTCGCAATGAGCTTCAACAATTAGTTATGAGTAACTTGACCAGTGGTGTCTCGTCAGGGCAAGCAAGGCAAGCAGTGCTTGGCCAGGCTGTTTCCAGACATTGTATTTTTTAAATAAATATTTTATTCAGAATAGTATTTTACTTTGGCTCGTGCAGTTAGGTGTATGTATTTTTTACACTATCTTCTTGGGACCCAATACTGTGCGCTGTGCGCTATAAAAAAAGAACTCGTTGACACAAAAACATGCTGTTTTAGAAGCGTTGCTAGGTTTAGAAGCGCTGGTAGGATCGCTTTCAGCAGGAAGGCTGCCGCAGTAGTTTCCTTTCGGAAGGGGGGGTGGCATGGTACAAAGGTTCAGGGAGGGGATTGGCTGGAAAAATACGCGGTAGAAGCTACGAAGGTAACGCTTTCTTGCCGAACTGGAGCGAACATGGCCGAAGCAGACGGTGGAATTTTTCCGCCGACTGCTTCGGCTATGTCCGGTACAGTTCGGCACGGCAGGTGGCGATGTCGCGTTTCAGTCGGCGGTCGTCTCTCGGGGCGCGCGCATCTCTCCCGCGGGCTGTTGGCTGGCAGTGCGTGGGGGATTTGTGGGCGTACGATGATACTACACTCCCACTTAGTATATAAGTAATGTAGAGTAGGTATTTTACTATCAGAATAATGTAAGTCAATCATTATTTTTAAAAAATAATGTATTTAAAAAAAATGTCAATTTTTCTACCTGTGGAACAGTCAATGTTCAGTTAAGAAAACTACTTAAATAGCACCATTTTGTACCTTGAAATCCATATTTTCCCGGCGGAGGGCCCCCAGACCCCCCCCCCCCCCCCAACCACATCATGTTTTGGTGTGAACGGAGTTATTGCTTCCCCTCATGTAAACCTCACGCCTCGCCACTGAACTTGACAGATGGCGTTGCTAAACCACGCGAACACTGCGCTCTAACGTCGTTATGTAGGTACTACTTGAAAAATTCATATTCGAATAAAATCCGGATCGGACCATGTTTGACCAAACTACATTACTTCCATCGATAAAAATTCGACACTTTTCCGCATACAACTAACCCGACTTCCACCATACCCGGAAACTTCACTACAGGGAAATGTGTCGAACCGGAATAGTGACTATTCCGGGTCGGCACAAGTCCGTGCCAACTTGTGAGATTTAAATCTTGTATGGAATAGTGACTATTCCGATTCGACACAAATCCGTTTTTTGCCATTGCTTAGGCGGAATAGTCACTATTCTTTTCGACACAAATCCGCGTCCCCATTTAAGTTAAACCTCGCCCCCCCCCCCACCCACCCTTAAAGAAACCATGTTAAAACCAGAGATAATTAAATTGACCAGATGGAACATAAACACATCGTTTTGGTGAGGGGATTGAAGTCAGGTGGGAAAGGTCCGCCATATTGCTTAGTGAATAACCGTTGATTTCACCATTTGATTGCATTGTGAGTAGTTGAAAGTTTGTTAATTTGGTTTTTGAGTGTTGTAGGTGAATCTGTTGTAATTTCTCAAAAGTTTGGTGGTTTTAGAAGTAGAATGTGTGATTTTGAACGAGTGTGACAATCTATAAAGCATGATTTAATATATTATGGCATCGTGTGTTGTGTATGGTTGTGTGAACAGAAGTTCTAGGAAAACTGAGAGCCAGTTATTGAAGGAACAGGGCCGGCGCGTCCATATAGGCGAACTAGGCAACCGCCTAGGGCACCAAGTAGCTGAGGGCAGCGCAGCACGACACATAACAGCTGATATGATATGTTTAACGATTATTGAAACTAGATGAAAATTTATTTTTGTAACAGTTTGGAATGTTTATATTGATATAAGTAATTATTTAAAATCCACTGTGACCTGTTTATGATTTGTAATAAGTAAAAAAGTAAAAAAAACACAAGCCTGCTTACATTTGATTGTTGACAAAATCTTAGGATTACGTGATGTATTTTGAGGCAAGCAAAAAATTTTTTGAGGTGTCCGTCCGGGAAGGGGGGGGGGGTATTAAGATTTTTCGCCTAGGGCGCCAATTTACATTGCACCAGCCCTGTGAAGGAAAAGCATAAGAAGATAACCTTTCACAGGTAAATTGTGTTTGATTATTTTAGTGAAATACTATTTTGATCGGCTCTATTAGTTGCTATCTATATGATATTTAAGATGCAATAGACAATGTCGCAATTCCGTAGGAACAAATGTAATCAGACAGTATTGAAAAAGCAGTGTGTTATGCATCAAATGTTAGTAACTGTTGGATGGATTCATTGTTAAAGAAAGAGATATTAGTGTGGGCGATGGCTACCCTGAATTGTTGGCTGGGGAGGAGGATTCAAGTTTGAAGGCATAGTTTGAATTTATGGATATGTAAACGAATAGAAAGCATTCAGGTACCTTTCTTTGTTTAAACGACATATGGGTTAGGTAGGTAATGATGGAACTGATTATTGATGTTGAAGGGGTAATTATCTCGACTAGTCCCTCTTCCTTAAAAAAAAAAAAAAATTTAAAAAAAAACCGGCAATACTTTTATTTCGTGCTACAAAATGTCCTCTATTTAACACATTTTGTGGAGATAAGAAATTCCAACTCGTTTAGGAGATATTGCTGTTAATGAATAATTATTAACATACCTGTACATTGGTGCGGACTTCGCATTTATTTTTGCAGTGTGTCCATGTATGTTTGTTTAAATCAACTCATGATAACTAATGGTCGATTAGGTTAGGTTAGCTACATTATAAATACCTACTTTACAAAATTGTGGATGGTTGGTTATGTTAGGTTAGTATAGCTATATTAAAAATACTGTCAAATCATTTTAATGGTTGTTAAGGAATTTCTAATTTAATATGTAGCTATCCTGACCTAACACACCATTCACACAATCTCCCAATTTTTTTTAATATAGCTATACTAACCTAACTAACAATCCAAAATCATAATTTTAATGATTTTAATGGTTTTAGAATTATTATAACAACACGTGTGTGTTAGTTTGTTGTTTAAAACAGCTGTTCATGTAAACAATTTCTCAGCTACATAGGCACCATATTGCTTAGTGAATGCCAACTTCAAGAAGTATCGGTTATGTTCCATCTGGTCCATTTACTTCCAAGGAAACTTCCATCATGTAATAATGACTTTCACTACTACTAGCACTGATAGTTTGCAGGCCACCGCGAACTTCACTAAGCCGATGGAGAATAATAAACTTAAGTTGCTAGACATATCTATATGACCATGATATAAACAAATCCTGCAATATGTCATGACAAATAAAAAATATCACGCACGACAGCAATGCAGGCATTTTATCGCCGACTCCTATCCCAACAGAGCGCTTTAGACTTAAACGAATATGTACTTATAAAGTACAATCTCAGAGCATTTTTCAATAATCCTCTATATTTGAAGCCTTCATCGTTTGCTTTTTGCTGGAAACCATAATTAAAATTAAATATAGCAATGTAGACAGCCGCCGATTGATTCTTATTGGAGTGTTCTAAATTTTGGCCTTTGATCAGCTGTTAAAAATCTTGTTTTAAAACGAAAGATAGAAGACTTTCTACGATATACATACTTGACACATGAAAAAGCGTTATCTTTGGTATGTACCCTTTGTTTATTTTTTTATTGTTCATGTATAGTTTGTAACAATTTAAACTTTGTGTATTGTTCATCCCGCGCTTAGTAACCTAGAAACTCATGTGATTTTATCACTAGTGATTAAAATGTGGGCGTACAGTGTATATCCGTGCCCTCTTAGATCAAGTGTTGGCTGTTCATTCGTTTAAGAAGAGATTTGTTGTGATGGTAGTTACTGAAGTGATTTTTGTCTAGTTTGCGCAATTATGAATATCCTAATATGGAAGTGTATAATTTTAGTTGTATTATTTTTTTTATCATTTACACTGACACTCTTGCCACTAAAACTTGTGACAAGGCTACGAACTTCAGTTGATCCACTAGTTCCTTCTAGGTATGTATATAGGGTAAATATGTATTGTACGGATTAGCGCCAAAAAAAATCGTACAAATATGAAATAACTTTCATTATATGCTCTTTTACGTCCTCTTTTCAAAACCGCCTGCGGAGATTAAATATTCCAATTACTTTTGGAGATATCGCCGTTCTTATTTTGCAATACAAGCCCTATGTAATCATTTAACAGACGCCATTTTATATTTTGCCGTGTGCGCGTGAATGCCTAAATAACAGAAATTTTCCATTATGTAAGGTTAGTTACATGATAAATACTTCAAAATAAACGGAAATTAAAAATAATATAAATTAATTTTACTTGTATAGTTTTAAGTATTTATAATGTAACTGACCTGACCTAACAAAACGGGACAAAGGTAGATTAGGTCAGGTCAGCTACAGTATAAATACTTTGAAACTGAACGGACATTAAAAATAATAAAAATTAATTTTAATGGTTGTTTAGTTTTTAAGTATTTAAGTATAATGTAGCTGACCTGACCTAACAAACCGGGAAAAAGGATGAACAGTAGGAACTCACGTAATTTTCTTTTTACGTGATGTAGTCGTTCAACTACGTCGTGGGAAAAAAAAAAAAATCATACTTGTAAACAAGCAACAATGGTGAACGCGGGAAGCCTACGATTCACTCATCCTTCTGGACATACCCGAATACTCACGTTGGCAAGCCTTCTTTCAACAGACGAGAGGCAAACGCCCGATCGTGCATCTTCGGTTTATTTTTTTTTTTTTGTTTATTGTAAATAAATATGCAACTAATGAAAACTAATGGTCAATTAGGTTATGTTAGCTACATTATAAATACTTCAAAACATTGTGGATGGTTGATTTGGTTAGGATAGCTACATTAAAAATACTGTGAAATCATGAAAACGGTTTCCTAGCGCTGGATAGCTACATATTAAAAAGTTATTTGCTAAGCAACCATAAAATGATTTTACAGTTTTTTTAATGTAGCTATACTTACCTAATATAACCAACCATCCACAATGTTTTAAAGTATTTTTAATTACTTCTTACTAATTTTAAGAAAAGAAGGCTTGCCAACGTGAGTATTCGGGTATGTCCAGAAAGATGTGTGAATCGTAGGCTTCCCGCTGAACTCCGCTTCAGTGCACAGCATGAAAAGTAAAAAATTCCGTATCTCCTAAAGTATTTGGAATTTCTGATCTCCGCCGGGTTTAATGAAAAGAGGAAGTTAAAGAGCACAGAATAAAGGTATTTTCGGATTTTTAGATTTTTTTTTTAAAAAATCGCCAAAAAATTAATATTAAAAAATTCGATATCTCCAAAAGTAATTGGAATTTTTTATCTCCGCAGGCGGTTCTGAAATGAGGACGTAAGATAGCATATAATGAAAGTTATTTCATATTTGTACGATTTTTTTTGGCGCTAATCTGTACAATACATATTTACCGAGATCTATTTCACAGAAAAAAAAAATCCAGTTTTTTTAAGTAATTCATTCTCCAAGAGGGTAAAATTCTTATGTCACGGCTTTTTCATAAATAAATTTAGAAAATATTGTTTTCCACTACTACAGACGGTCCTCTATTTACCTTTAAAACAGCATTTGCAAATTCATATTGTTTTCAGAGAAATTACTGTTTATTGGTTACATTCGGTAATCAGTAGTCTGTGTAGTGATGCGGCTGTCACCATTCTTCTTGAGAAAAGCAACTTGGGAAATCTAATATTCACACTAAGTAGTCCATTTCAAAGCCCGAACCGTTCCAAAGTTCATCGCTTGCTCGTGAAACTTTGATTGCACATAATATAGAATAAAAATGTGTGATAATGATTTGCCAGAGTTGAGACACAGAATAATGAGGCTATTGTTTCCATTTCTCCGGACGTGTTAACCAAAGGGTGGGAAGAACTCGACTTTAGGTTGGACATGTGCCGTATAACTAAAGGTGCACATATAGAACGTTCGTAAGAAAAACTAGGTTAGTTTACATTCAATTTTATGTGTGATTTGTTATGAAAAGTCTAAATTAAACTGTAATGATATACAATAATTGAAAGTGGGATATTCTTGTAAGGACATACTGTATATTTATTTTGTGTTGCAGGCATGACCGCCTCATCAGCTTGCTCAGCTGCTTCGCTGGGGGAGTGTTCATGGCGACCGGCTTGCTGGACCTGCTTCCCCAAGTCGTCAGCGCATTTGTCGAGGTGAAGTATGATGACCTGGTGACAGACATTGACACAGTATAGTGTGCAGAGTGTGGAGCCTGGCTGACGCAGGGAGGCATCCCAGCGTGCTGTACGAAGCGTGTGGAATTGCAGGCCACTGCCTTTCCCATTTTTAGAGTTAATTTGATAAAGAGTTAATGTTTTTCAGTAATGCAATCCATCAGCATGTACGAGGCAATTTTTTTAAGTAAGTATCATTTTTAAATTAGGCCACTGCAATGCTGCGACCGGCATTCTGTACATGCGGGCTGTGTACTTGCATCTGTTGGGCAGCCACAGACACCATTGTGGAAATATTTTACAGTTTTTATGTTTGTTTGTGAGTATTTAAAAGGCCTCTGCCGATTAAGATTCCCTTCGACAGTAAAATATGCGCTGTGATTCGTTTTCTTAGTGCTAAATACGTGACAGACACTGAAATTCATTGTCAGATCGTTGGGTTTATCTGTTGGGCATACGGTAGCTGATTTAGGCTTGTGGGTTTGTGTTTTAATTTTTAATTCTTAATTTCCATTCTTGAATTTTTTCCATGTCGAACGGTGCAAAACTGGAATGGCATATGTCCAAGAAAATATAATTAATTTTCTGAGAATGCCATCTTATCTGTGGGTTGTTAAACAATTATTTGTATGCCTTTAAATTATCTATTTGCCTCATTAGAATTGAATTTTAAGAAACCAATAGTAAGGTGACTCAACACATTCACTGGCTAAAACTCTACAACTTGGTCTCCGAGGTACATTGCCACGGGGATCGGAGACCACATCATCCGTCTCCCACCTAGGCAATTCTTACATGTATTTTTCTAATTGTGTTAGAAATGTCTATGTAGCTGTATTTTCAACCGATGATTTAATCTCGTACTTGTGTCTCTTGCAAGCTTTTTGACGTGACAACATCTAATAAATCGATGAACGCTGGCTGCACGCACGAAAGTGTCTCATTACGCACATTGTCCTGTTACGCTGTGTCCCGTCACACTCATTTTACGCTTGCGCCGCATCTATCTCTCTTCCACTCGATTGGAACAACCATCAATTTTACTTTTTCGAGGCACATTAAACTTGAAACACTCCCAATCGTTTCCTACTTTTCCTATCATCATCCTATCCTTAACAGAATAAGGAAGAAGTTAAATAGCAAACATGTATAAAAGTTAAAATAATCTCTTCGTTAAAGTAATAAACATATTTGAATTAATGAGTGCAAATAAAAGTAAATTTATTAATTAAATTGTAGAATTTCATTTCACTCCATCTTTGTATCCATACAAAATAGTGATAATTCAATAAAAATGATTCAATTTTATTCATAAAAGTATGCAATCATTTCATCAATATTTTGTTATGACATTATCACGTTAAACTATCGTCCCTAAACCGACTTTACAGACAACCAATTTTTTAGTGTACCTTTTTCTATGTATTGTATACATAGAATAAGTATTCTTACTTAAAGCTTTTGTTCTTGTACATTTCCTACTAAGCCCAGGTTGATCTACTTGTATGTCCATATCAGTAAGGTGTTTCCACTCATTTAGGTAGGCCTACTCAAAATAAAACATTCTAAAAATGATAGAACCTTTATTGTGGCTTGTGTCTATGTATGTATTTAAAACTCTCTTACACATAATTTAAAATTACACCAATTTTGTAAAAACAATAATATTCATTACAATAACAAACTAATCAATATTTAAACATTATCTCTGTAAATAAAGTATAACTTTAAATCCCATATTATTATAAGTAGTTAGTGCATTTGTTTGGTAATGTATGTTTAAAATAAATTTTTAAGTCGTTACAAAATGTTCAGAAATTAATTTTTCATATTATTATTCCACCTACATTTTATTATATGACTATAATTTCAATTTTATTGTAAATAATATGTAATGTATTTTTTATACCATACTTTATGTACCTAGTGCATATGTTATATATTTATTTTATAAATAGTTCAGTTTGTATGATTTTTATTCTATTGCTTTGTATTTCAGGTTTGTAGTATTTTAATGCAGATATATATATTTTTTTCCCTGTCAGGAAGATTTTTGTGACATGACACTGATAAATAATATAAAGGCTACTGATTTATTTCTTTACCACAATGTTTTTACAAAAGATTGAAATTCCAGTATGAATTCTAAAAATATATATATTTTTTTAATATTATTTCTTCGTGCTGTTTGAAATGTGTAGGATTTGTTTTTAAGTTCCTTTACATTATTTTATTAAAATCAGTATTTTTTATTTGGCACTTTGTTTAGGAATAAATTATTCTTATTCATGCCTTCAAAATTTTCAACAGCCAAAATAATGTACAGTCAGGATGGTAAGTTATATATTCATCTAGAGACACGTGTTAAATATAGAATCAAAATAATATTATTAATTTTTTTTATAATTGTAATGGTTGTTATTGATTTGTGCTGTGCCTTACACATTTTGACCTGAAGTGTGTTAATAAAAAAAATGGGCTACATAGTTTAATGTGGAGATTATATTTTTCTGATGATAAGGAATTAAGTGGCTTATCTTAAATGAAAAGTAGGTTATCACATGCGTTTTTGTAAAATGAAATTAACTGTTGTGCTGTTCGTTTCATTGTATTGCTAGGTCGTCACTACCTCATAACTCTTATCAGTATATTTTGAGATTCCTGCTCTTGTTGTCTAGATCAGGGGTGAGGAAACTTTTTGGCCAAAGGTCAAAAGCCAGTCATTTGAATTGCATTGTAAGACAGTGGACATGCAATTAAATTTATCATTTCTTTACGTGTAATGGAATTGGTTACCATAATTACATACCTGCTATTCTTGAGCTTAATGGACCTTATTTTCAGGGGTGGAGGACCAGGATTGGCTGATTTAAACCAAGTGGTTTTTTTTTATAATAAAATTTTTTTTTCAATTAGGTATTGTATTTTTAAATAGAAAACATATCTTAATTTTTTTTAATGAAAGGTCTAATTCCACTCTAACAACAACATAAATTTGCTCATTAATGTTTTGTTGTGATTTACAGGAACAAAATATTTTATATGTACTAATCAAGATCTTATCATTTAAATTATCTGAATACATGTTAAATAATACCCAGCTAAATACACTTCTAAAATTATAAATATTAAATAGTTAATTCCTATTCTGTGGGAAATTCCTGACTGTATTATAAATCCCCTGTCTGCTGTTAAGTCCCAATCAAATGTGCAAATTTGCTTGATGTCAGTTATTTGGTGTTATTAACTTTTCTGGTTCAATATGAATGGCAGAAAGCAGGATGTTGTATGGCTTTCATTTGAACATGCTGAGAACCAAAATAACTAACGTAATAAAAATGCTGGTTTGAACCTAAAAACCAGGTGTGAACAAAAAAAGATTGTTTGGTTTTATTTTTTTTTTTCAAACCAGGTTTTTTTTCCAACACTGTGGCTTCAACAGGTCAAGTTTTAGCTTGTGATACGCCAGTGTAATTAAAATTGTCCAAAATCAATCACGATGAGGTCAAGTTAAATTCAGAGGATTCAGTGTCAGCCAGCGCAGTACGTAGAATGCTTTTAACAGTCCTCACCGAATTTTTCCGCGGTCCCATTTGTGTGCCGTTGTGTTGTAGAAATTTCTTGAAAGGTTAAAATATTCAAATACCAAAGTGTTATCAGTAGAGACCTGTAAAAGTAGATGTTATTTTCCGTATAAAATAGGTGTTGTTTTTCTTTGAAATAGAGGTTATTTTACCGTAAAATAGATATTATTTTCCTGAAAATATCACTAATTTTTTGTTTGAAAATAATTTTCAATGGAACTTAATTTATTTAGCTCGCCTATTTACAATTTAAACTATGATTTCTAATTTTATTAGGCCTTAATTAAAATGGTCAGCAAAAATCAGTTCAGTTGTGTGACATGTAAGCCTACTAATGCCTATAAAGTAGGAGTTGTATATGATAGAAAATAATTAATCAGTCATCAAAAGAGAGCATGGTGAAACATTCAATATTCTTCTCTTTCAAGTTCTGGCGTCTTTCGGTAATCACGTGATTGTAGTGACTCAGCAAACGTTCACAGTCCACATTATTTGTTGGGAGAAAGATGGCTTGAAGTGCAGCTGCAGCAAATGACATTTGTTCTGTGCCAATAGCCACCAGCATTTTACGAACATCACATTCTTGCCCTGCTTTAACTGCTTCTTGCACAGCTTCCTTCAGAGATTCGTAGCCTTTGTAAAGCACTGAATCGTCAACATCTCCAACCCCGGGGAGGCATTATGGTTGGCAAAATGTCTTTGGTGTTGTTAAGCAAGATATGCTTTGGGCTGAAAACCTTGTTCAGTGTTTTGAAAATTCTTGCACTTGGGTCTGCATTTTGTAGGCCTTGCAGTTTGTCCATACATACAGCTGAAGCTTTCTGGCACATTTGCTTCACATGAGCTTTGTCAGTCGTGGTCAAAGATGAGATTTTTTCTTAAAATCCCGCAGAAAAAATGCCTTGAGAAACACTATCGAAGCCTTTTATAAGGTCGTCTAAATATCCAGTCAACAAATGAGCTGTTGGATATTGTGACCCCTCAAGTTCTGTCAAGATTTCAACAAGTTTTGCAGCATGATTTTTTACAAAGTGACATTGAGCTAAAAGTATACATACATTCTTGCTTGGCAAAGATGTCAAGTACTTAATGCCACTGTTGTCCACTTTCAAGTCTTCCTGCTTGAAGAAGGAGATAATATCCACCAAGTACTCTGACAAGTAGAACACAGACTTGAACCACGAATTCCAGCGTGTACTAACTGGCATCGGGAACAATATTGCTGGCTTGTCTGTGTTTTCAGCTAGGTACTTAAGATAGTGGTGTCTGCGATTTCGTGTGTTAAGAAAAGCAGTGTTTACTTTAACAACACCATCATTAAGTTCATGTAACTCACAAGACATGACACTTCCTACAAGTGCCAGCTTGTGTGCCCAGCACTGCACATGTAAAACATGTTCCCCAAAAGGGTCATTCTCATTGAAAGGGATTAACGTCCCTTAACATTTAAAACTTAATAAAATGCTTTCTACATATTGGTATTAACTTAATATAACAAGTAAAATTAGAGTGACATTTCTATGTCCAGCCAAAAAAATATAAAATTTTATTTATGATAGATAACTGGTTCACAGTCATAGGCGTGCCCAGACATTTCCATTAGGGGGGGCCCTGCTAAATTTTTAAATCAGAAGCTGAATTTAGAATGTTAAATAGCCTAAATACATTCACTCATTGCCGTGTTTATATTTTTGTGCAGTATCGACGAGATATGAATGTTTACTAGTTAATATTTATATCCGTATAATTTTAGCAATCTTGAAAATATGTTTTTTTTCCATAGACAATGTTTAAAGGGTACTTACACATTTTTCCCTCTCGAATTTTCCAATAGCTTGGTCCAGATCTACCTTGAAATTAACTTCTTTTTAGTGAATGCAAACACAGCAATTCAGACAACGGAACTTTAACAAACCTCTTAATTTTTTTATTTTTGCATGGCCATTTTAAGAGACCTCGTGTTTTAAATAAACTTAGGCGGCTGTATTTCCAGAACGATAAAATGTTTAGAAATATTGATAATTACCACACTGCAACGCTGAAAAACAGTTTGAGTGTCACAGTGCCAGGAATATACGAATATTAACGAACGCATTAGAGAAAATGCCGATCTGAGTGATTACATTAGGAGGGTCCATGGCCCACCTGCCCCCCCCTGTAGGCACGCCTATGTTCACAGTATAGCTATGTATACCTCCGTGGACTGTCCCCCAAGACATTTTAGTTAACATTTTCTGTTGTTTCAAGTATATTTTAATTTTAAATAATAAATGTATTATTGTTAAAATTAATTAGATATTACTGTTATAAATTCTACTCAAAAGCATCAATGAACAATGAAGCAGAACATTTCTTAAAATTGTTTACATTTTGTCCTACAGACTGCGCATCTCCTCCGTGGACACAACTTAAAGTTAAAAAGAATTACCACTCTAGTGCTACAATATCTTTGGTTTTAAGGAAAATGGAATGTCAAAAGTAGACATTTTGTGATATCACTGCTGTTTGAATAGTAAATGTGACTATTGTGTCAAGATCATTCAGTAAAGTTTGATGAATGTTTTGTGTTGAGATGAAAGTGTCTCCTCTCTGACCACTGTAATATGAAAAGAAAAGGATATTTTTCATAGTTGTCTTCACTTGGCAAGTTATTTTTTGGTTGAATTTTACCAACTGTTTACTAAGTTTTCTAACCTTAAAATTAATAGCTAAGATATAAAATTTATGACTTTTTGTATCATCCGTGGACATCTCCTCCGTGGACACTTGCTGTCCACGGAGAGGAACACATTGTCCACGGAAGAGACAAAAATATACAAAGGCCTATTATTCGACAAAAAAATTTTAACTTTTTTGTAGCATTTGTTTTTATTAATAACATTAATACATTAACATGCCAATCAACACATTCTTGTAAGCGTGAGGGTATCAGTTTATTTTTAAAAAAGGAAAACATTTTGGTTGTGAATTTGCAATGCACCTAAATCTTCTCACAAATAATGTATTAAAAATAACTCATTCTGTTTGATTTAAAAGTCAGCCAGAATTAGGCTGGATTGGAGAGCTGAAGAGAGAAAATCTTGAGGTCTCCTCACCATAAAAATGCATTGGGAGGAGATCCCAAGATTTTCTCACTTTCACTAGCTGCAATGCAGCCTTAAGTATAATTTATGTAAAAAAAAAATTACAAGATATAGATGTTACTGTAAAACATGGTCAATTTGTAGGCAATTTTTTCTGTCAAAACATTCCGCAACTTTGTTTTCAATGTTCAGTTCCTTCGACACAAAAACTAATATATATAAATTAATGTCTCGCATGTCTCCACCTGATTCAAGTTACCGTTCTACGGTGCCTAACTCAGAATATCATGCAGCTATTTGTAAGGTTGGTTTGTAGCTTTGAAACTAAAAGTAAAGCCATAACGTACATTTTACATTATTTGTATTTGTTTATAGGAAAAATGGACAATTTAAAAAAGAAAAAACCTGGTTCTGATAAAATCAAAAAAAGACGGGAGCAGAAGAAATTTAGTATGAGAAATGCAAGACAAAAAATACGAGACTGTCCAGAACTGCACACTAAAGAAAAGCAGAAGGAAAGAGAAAGGTATCATAAAAGGAAGGAAAGTGGTAAAATAAAAAACATCACTGAAATGAATAGCAGAGAACAAAGAGCTACCAGAAAAGTATGGAAAGAAAATATCGCCAAGCAAAAGAAAAGAGAACAATTTCAGAAGAGTTTCCAGAAGAAAATGTTCCACAATGTACAAATATTTCAGAACTTAAGAACAGTCCAGGTACTGAAAACATTAAGAGTAAGAACACTAGCAGGGTTGAAAGTGGTAGAAAAAGGGCAAAGAAACAGAGGAAGAAGATGCTGAAAGAAATGAAATGTATGAACGAAAAAAATAGGCAACTTCAAAGAAGTGTTGACAAATACAAGAAGAGGATTCAAAGACTGAAACAAAAATCTACCAAAGCTGAAGACACACCAAGAAAGAAAGTAAATGCTCTTCTTAAGGATCAGTCTGTAAATAAAAAAGGTAACAAAAATATTTACAAGAAGTTACTTTTTGGAGAAGTCATTTCAACTCAGTTAAAAGAAAACTTTATACGACAAACATCAATTAGAAAGAAAAGAAGAACAATGTCACTACTAACGGGAAGAATTGTTAAAAAGTACAAATATCTAACGTACATAAAGTCTTTGACATCATACAAAATGTGCTCTGCAGATTATGTATTCAGGAAACCAGTACATGTGAGAGTCCAGATTGCCAGAAATGATGATGTGCAGTTCTTGGAACAGGATAACTGTAGTAGTGTGTGTGCCGGTAAGAAAGAGACAATTACCAAAAACAAGGATAAGAGACAGAAGCGTTACCTCAATGACTCATTGTACAACTTGCACAGAAGGTTTCAAAATGAGCATCCTGAACACAAAAACTTGAGCTATTCTGTGTTTTGTCGTTTATGCCCATTCTGGATCCTTTTCCCTGATGCAAAGTCTCAAGAAACTTGTTTGTGTAAAACTCATGAGAACATGTCATTAATTGTGAGGAAAATGAATTCATTACAAATCATAAATGAAAAAACACCACAGGAACTGTTTAGTTCAATTTGCTGCAAAGAAAATAATGAGAAATGTTTAGAAAGAACATGTGAGTCGTGTAGAAGCAAAGAGGTACGGTTCAATGATTATATAGAGGGGCCAGTCACATATGAAACATGGAACAGCAAGAAAATTCCCACTGAAATTAAAGGAAAAGTCAAATTATGTCAAAAGACAGTTAAGGAATCAATCGAGTGCTCAAAGAAGGAACTGATTTCTGTTTTCGATAGTCATATTTATAAATATATGCAGCATATTTCAAATATTCAGCATCAGTTTGCAGCCATAGATACCATCAAGAAAAATTTAGCCAAAACTGAAATCCTACTTCACATGGACTTTTCAGAAAATTATACATGTAAATATGCCCCAGAGATTCAATCTGCCCACTTTGGAGGATCCAAACCTCAAGTGACATTGCATACTTCAGTATTGTATTGCCATCCTGATGTAATCACCAAACCTGTCTCATGTGTTACATTAATAGAATGTAATCGCCATGATCCAGCTGCTATTGTAGCACATCTCCATCCAGTTATTGAAAATATAAAGTCGAGAGTTCCACATTTAACAACAGTTCATTTGCTCAGCGATGGACCATTCACAGTACAATAACAGAAATATGTTTCAGTTGTTTGGTAAATGCTTGTCAGAAAAATTTTTAGTTGAGGAGATGTGTTGGCACTACAGTGAGAGCGGACATGGAAATGGGGCCCCATATGGAGTTGGTGGATGCTTGAAGAGAACTGCAGACAATTTAGTTGCACGGGGTGTGGACATTCCTAATTTCAACAAACTTGTTCACCAACTTAATGACAATTGCAAAGGTGTAAAAGTGCTTACGGTTACAAATGAAGAGATTCATGAAGTAGACAACATCATACCAGAACGTATTCCTACATTTAAGGGTACTGGGAAACTACATTCAGTAACTTGGAAGAAAGGATGCGACTTCTTACAAGCCAACAGACTAAGTTGCACAGAATGCTCTCCTGGAATTGACTGTTCACATTATGGTATAGGTAGAATACCACTTGCTGCCTTAAAATCTCCTGTATGTAAAGGTTCGAAGGTAAGGTATTCCGAGGTTTATTCATCTGACAACAGTAGTGTTAGTGATTGTGATGCACAAGACATTTCCACGAATGCAGACTACCAAAGCTAAAATTGACATTCCAAACTTGAATGACTTTGTTGTAGTCCAATTTTGTGGGAAGAGATCAGTGCGACATTACATTGGTGTAATAGTTTCTGAAGACAAGTGGTTAAATGAATTTACAGTTAGATTCATGAGGAAATCTGGCAGATGTAAATTTGTTTTTCCAGATGCTGACGACATAGCTGTTGTAGAGGGAAGTGATATTAAGAGTATTTTAAGTTACCCAATTGTAAATAATCGGGATCAGTATGTATTCAATGATGATGTATCCCATTATGATAATGTATGTTAGGGGATATTTGTTAATCTGAGAAGTTTATTTCAACATGGAAAGTTAAAAACAGATATGATTGGTATGTAAGAAGGCAGTTTAATCAAAATATTTTGCCTTTTTTAAGTTTAGTCTACAGTCCTTAAGTTAAGTATTAATTAAATGTTTCTTCTTGCACAAATAAATGTTTTTTTTTCCTCTGCCATTGTATTAGTCTTGACCACAAGTTTTCTTAAAAATCTCCTCCGTGGACACTGATGTCTCCTCCGTGGACAGTTCAATTTTTAAATACTTTTTTACTTCATTAATTTAATGGAATCATCTTGACCATTTGCTTTATTACTGTGAGAAATCTGATGTGATCATTTATAATTATATTTCATGAATTTTAAAATAAATTTAGTTTAAAAAATTTTTAGCTTGAAAATAATCCCTTTCAATGAGAATGACCCAAAAAGGACCTGCAAAGATGACACACACTTTGTCATATAACGAGCAGAATCGGTTACAAGACCCTGGATGTTGCAAAATTGAATATCATATTTCTGAACACACTCATTCACTACTTGCATACAAGTAGTGGCATCTGATTTTTCTAAGTAGCTAACTGAAGCTACTTTCAAAACTGGGTCTTGTAAATTATCAAAAAAATTTTTGAAAAGCACTACAAAGACACATCTTCCTTTGTTGTCAGTGGTTTCATCAGACAGGATGAAAACTTTTCTGTTTCGCACCAAGTCCTTGAGAGAATTTTCTCGCTCTTGTGCTAGTTTTGGGATGTACTTTTCTCTCAGAGTTCTTACACAAGGCAAGTCACCTGCGCCTTCAATAAATTCATCCATCCACAATCTTAAGTTTGGATCCTCCAGCTTTTCTAACGGGATATTCGCTTTCGCAAACGCTTCTGTTGTTTTCAGTGCCAAGTTTTCAACAGAAACTTTTCGTCGAAAACACTGTTCAAACTGGTGAGCACTGACGTTTGAATTTTATTTTCTTCGGACATAGTCGCCACTTTATTTGCGGCCGTTTCATGTTTAGACGTTTTAATGTGTTTAACAACGCCGTCTCTCTTTTCGTAGGCCACCAGGCAGTTACAGTGCCGACACATCGGTAGCATAGAGGCCATCATTTTTGAATTCACCTGCCCGTAAATAGGCATTTACGGGTGGCTTCGGCATTCTGAAGAAAATATACTTATTTTCTTGGTCTAACAAAACTTAACATTTGTCCGTGTTCAGACCGTAAACAATAACAAAACGAATATTAGAGCGGCCAGTCGGTACACAACCGAAGTACCAACCACAGCTAATGATAAAAATGGCGCGGTTTTATTATGGGCCTACCGTAAAATGTATTAAAAAAACGTAAATAAATCGTGTATGTCTCAACTTTATTTAGGCAAAATGAAAACAAAACAATTTCACGTTTTTGAAACACTAACATAGTGTTATAATAATTTTACGTTCACTGATTTTTCATGTCTATCATTTATTTTGGTTATCCTGCAAATTATATATTTGAAGATGGCGTAAAACGCGTCTAAATAAACATTTACTCTTGTCGTGAGAGTAAATATTAAAGGTTACGTGATGTATTTTTGTTTATTTCTTTTGCGTTTTTGTGCGTAAGTATAAATTATTTCAATAAATATGGAAAAATGATAGGTGAAATTTTAAAAAAATGCCCAAATTCACATTTTTTTGTTTCAAAACGTCCTAATTCACGTTTTTCGTTTCAAAACGTCCAAATTCACGTTCTTTATCGCGTTATCGCGGCAGCGATTTTTCCAGGTCTCTAGTTATCAGATGTCACTTTTATAAACCAAATCAATCAAATACTTCACTTCTTCCTGACTTTTAGGTTGAAACCAGATCCGAGGAAATGAAGAAAATTTCGGCCAATCTTCATTCCTTCAGACATGGTCTCAACCAAATGCAAGCAGTAGTTAAGAACTCAGGACTCAACCTATGATCTAGCAATACTTGTCACAGGAACTTCATAGTTGTGTCACTTGATGGGGACAACATTGAAAATACGTGACACTATTTTTAGTGGCTTTCAACAATGATAAGCTAATACTTCTCAGCAGGTGGCCCTAAATAATCATTTTGAAGGTGCTGCCAAGGCCTCAGCTGCCATTGTAAGGGAATCAACGCCACTTTCAATGGCTTGTCCTTTGTGGCTGTCTCTCCGAAGGCTCCATCTAGCTTTGACCCTTTCACATATGACCTTGTCAAACTATTTATGTACATCATAAATTTTGATTCAATACAATTTCTTGGACATATGCCATTGCCGTTTTCACTTTGTGGAAAATATTCAAGAACGCAGTCTGTTTGTGCCTGATGAGGAGAACACATGCCAGTTCATGAACATCGCAACTGTTCCGTCGTTAGTTGATGTCATTGTACTGTCCATTATATCTGTTTATCTTCATCGTTGAGTTCATATGTTTGCTGCATTGGCCAGGTTTTGTTTATTTACTGTTATTGTTGAAACTGTCTCATCTTTGTTAGCCCAGTATGTTTGTCTGTGGTGTTTTGGTTTTTTCATAACTAAATTCCTTTCACGGAATTCTTGTGCTGTCTGATAATTAAGTCTTCTATGCTGTCATTGTTGTGTCGTCCATAATACCTGCTTAGGTTCATCGTTGGGTTTATGTATTCATTTTTAATTATTAATTTCATTTCTTTAATTATTTTCATGATAAACAGTGCAACACTGCAGTGGTGTAGGCCTATGCCAAGAAATTGTATTAAGTCAACATCTATGAAATCATGCTATTTATTATTGTTCAGTTTGTCTTTTATGTGTTCTAATCAATTACAAAACTTTTGTTTCATACCTGAATTATTTCTTAAATGTAAAAAATAAAGATTATGTATTTGAATTTTTAATTGTTTTTTTTTTTCTTAAAATTCAAATACCCGTAGCTTAAAAAAAAAAATCATAGACACCTGATTTTTGCACCAAATTTTTCAGAATTTTAAGCTTAATTCAAACATATCAATAACAACAATAACTTAAAAGCCAGAACTGACTGACGAGGTCCGCCTCACACACGTAGAATGATACACGAGCAACGACGTGCGGGTGGCTGCCCGGCAGGTGAAGGAGCGCCTGCAGCTGGAGTCGCAGTTCCCCGTCGCGGAGTTCTCGGTGGGGATGGGCTTCTTCCTGGTGCTGCTGCTGGAGCAGCTGGTGCTGGACTGCCAGGAGGGGGCGCGCGCCTCGGCGGAGCAGCGACGCCTGCTGCGGCGCGACGAGGAGGGGGCGGAGGAGAGAAGGGAGCCGCCCCCCCACCCCTCCCTGCGCTCGCTGCTGCTGGTGGCAGCGCTCTCCCTGCACTCGCTGTTCGAGGGGCTGGCGGTGGGGCTGCAGCAGAGCCCCGCCAGCCTGCTGCAGATAGCGGCCGCCGTGGGCCTGCACAAGGCCGTGGTGGCCTTCAGCCTGGGCATGAGCCTGGCGCGCTCGCGCTTCCGGGCCGCGCTGGCCGCCTGGTCCGCGCTCGTGTTCAGCGCGGCGTCGCCCCTGGGCATCGGCGCGGGCCTGGGGGTGAGCCGCCTGGGGCGCGGCACGCCGACCGTCGTCACCACGGCCGTGCTGGAGGGCCTCGCCTGCGGCACCTTCGTGTACGTCACCTTCTTCGAGGTCCTGCCCCACGAGCTGCAGAGCGGCGTCGACCGCAAGGCCAAGCTGCTGGCGGTGGTCGTCGGGTTCGGCGTGGTCTGCGGCCTGCTGTTCCTGGATCTGTGACGCGCGGCCGTCTGCGATAACTGCTAGTCCTTCCACCAAAGTTATGTGTTATAACTTTTGATAACCCTAATCTATTTTGAATATTGGTGGTTGCATTGTGATTTGATATTAATTTACAAAACTGAAACTTATTTTTTATATTTATATGTTATGTGTTTTTCTGGTCTAGTGAATTCTTTTAAATATGATTCACCGTTGTGTAAAACGAAAAACGTTTGCTTTAGATAGGCTAAACATAGTTTATAGTATTATAGTAGCCTTAAGTTTGAATTTTTATTTTTCAAGTGATCCTAATTTTACTATCAATTTTACCAGACATTATTTTTATTGTAAGATTATTAGGTTTTTATATATATATATATGTGTGTTTCTTGGAGAAAGATAAAGTTTAAATTAAAAAAATACTAGAAAATAAGTAGCTTGGAGTTCACACATTATATATTCTGTACTATCTATCTTATCATGCCAACAATGAATATCTGCTGCCCACTACGCATCAAAGTCCCACAGAAACATGTCAGAATTGACAAGATAGCAACTACGAGCATGGTTTTAAAACTCCCTCTGATTTTTATAAGATAGTCACTATTCAGTATTTGTGTGTAAAGACTAATTTACTTTTTTACAAATTTGATAATATTTTTTAAGTAGAAAATAAACAATGTTAGAGACGTATAAAAAAATAGTGCACGTAACTCAGTATCCTTGACAGAAGTTAACTTCTTTAGCAGTCTAAACCTTGATCATAAGTATATTGTAAGGGGTAAAACTGCAGTGAGAGAGGGAGAAAAAAGACAATTTTAAAAAAATAACACCTCATTGGGTTTTTTGCTTTCATTTCCTTTCCAAGTATTTAAGAATCCTAAACTTTTTTTTGTATTTATTAGAGATTTTATTACAAGTAAAAAAATTATATACAGGTTTCCCAATGATAGGGAAAACAGGGAAAATTCAGGGAAATTGAAATGGGTCAAAAACAGAGGGAAAACTCAGTGTGTGTATATATATTTATATATTGATTAATACATGTATCACAAGCACATTTTTTCTTAAAAACAAAATTGGAAAGTTGGGGTGCGGGTCGTACATGTAAATCAAAGTAATAGATAAGCCACGAGTCCGGGAAAATTTGGTTCACCATACAGCTGTGACGTGCCGAATTTCATGCTAGGCGGCCCCGGACCGTGCCGAGCTGCGCCAAGCTAGTTGCAGAAAACAGCGGCATCGTAGTTCGTATCTGTTTGGCCGTTTGTGTCATAACTTTGAAGTATCCAGTACGCTGGAAACTTTTTGAAGATTGTTTAGTGAACATATTTTCATTTATTTAGATGTATTTTTTCAAAAGTGCTGCAGCGGTGGTGGTATTTTTGTATCACTGTAAATTGTGTTTGTAGTATTATGGTTTCATGACGAGATTTTTGCCTATCAAACACAACAAAAACACCGCTAAAATAGTTACACATTGTGTTATTCTGAGTCAAGAGTTCTACAGAAGCAGTTAAATATATTTGAAATTTTTTAGTCAATTGTGAGAAGTGTTTTTTTTTTTCCAGAAGAAATCAACGGCGGCCCTCTTATTATTTTCTCATTAGAAATATAGGTTACGTTCACGGGTGTGTGCTAGCTCAGTTTCCTTAATTGTGCAATGAAAACACGATGAAACTTGTGAGACTAAGCGATTAAGTATCGAATGGGTTTTGCTGATCTACATTAGGCCTGGCCTATTCTTGATAGTCTGAGTGGATAATAGTGTGACATTCACGATGTCTAAATTCAATCCTGCTTGGCTATGTGGATCACTGTTTCCTGACTGGAAAAAGTGGCTACGTCGTGTTGAGGGTGGTGACAATAGTGCAAAGTGTATTTTGTTTAAAAAGGTATTTTCTTTGAGTAGTATGGGTAGGCAGTCTGTGAAGAGCCATCAAGAAGGGAAATTTCACAAACAGTTGGTTACTGCGAGCAGTATTTCTGCATCTATGTCAGCATACTTAACAAAGCCTTTAAATCACCAAGAAACGAAGGGATCAATTATTTCAAGAGTTTCCACAGCACCAAATTCTGAATTAGCATCCAGCACACCAGCATCCTTTTCATTGTTAACTGGATCATCATCATCATCATCATTCAGTGCTCTCAAAGAGGTATCTTCAGGCATGGTAAATAAAATACATTTTCAGGGAGACAGTAATGTCAGAAAGGCAGAAATATTGTGGGCATTACGTACATGTTGTTATGAAAAAAGACGGTTTTAATAGCCAACAAGGAATAAGCAGTTTGTTTGCTAAAATGTTTCCAGATAGTTCCATTGCACAATAAATGCAGCTTAGTAGTACCAAGACTGCATACTTAGTTAATTATGGACTTGCCACATATTTTTTTCACAAACTTACAGATGAAATCAGATCCACAAAATATACATTGTTGCGTGCTTTGATGAATCCTTCAATAGGGTATCAAAGGCACAACAAATGGACATAGCTGTATGTATATGGGATATCAACAAAAATCAAGTAATGACTAGGTACTGGAATTCTTAATTTTTAGGCCATTCTACAGCTGATGATCTCTTAGAAGGGTTTCAACAGGGACTAAAGGATGTGGAACTATCCAAAATTGTACAAGTATCCATGGATGGGCCGAATGTCAATTGGTTGTTCATGAAAAAAATTGAAGGCAAAAACTAAGGTGTGCGAAGAAGATCCAGATATATTAGACCTGGGATCTTGTGGTCTCCATGTTGTTCATGGTGCCTTTCAAATGGGTTTTAGAAAGACCGGGTGGGATGTTGTTCAATTTTTAAGGGCCATATATTCTGTGTTCAAAGACTCACCTGCTCGACGATCAGACTTCAGACAAGTTACAAGTTGCAGTGTTCTTCCGATCAAATTTTGTGATTGTCGGTGGTTGGAAAATGTCCCAGTGTGTGAGAGAGCTATACAAATTTTTTTTAAGACCAGTAAATTACCTGCTACATATTCTGTTGAGAAAGTGAAGGAATGTATGAGGGATCCTTTGTTGCTAGCTACACTGAGTTTTTTTTCCTGACAATGGCTTCTTCACTTGAACCATTTTTAAAGAAGTTCCAAACATCGAAACCAATGTTACCATTTCTGCATAAGGAATTGGTGGACTTGCTAAGAGAGTTGCTGGGACGTTTCATTAAGATGGAAATTTTGAAAGCCAAGACAACTTCATATCAGCCGATAATGATTAATAGTATAACATATTTATAGTTGAGTGTTATTCAACACATTTATAGTACGTAAAGTATATTTTCCTACACAATTTTGGAACACATTTAATAACTTAGCCTTGCTGTTTATGGAAACTAATGCTTCAGAATACGTTATTTTGAATAACGTAGAGCATTTTTAGGAACGAATTAGTTGTGCTAAGTGAGGGATAGGTGTACTGGAATTTGAATGGACGTTGTACACAAGAGCAAGTTTAGGAACAGATCATGATATTGGATGAGCACTCTTGATATGAGGTGTAAAGGCCTGGGAGTTAGGAGTAGGGAAAAGGTATTTCAGAGTAGGATTATAGTGGGCGGAGGAGAATCCATCAAGAGTGTTAGGAAGAATTTCAAATTTTTATGTGGAATACCTAACGAACCTGGGACAGTGCCATCATGTTGCGGCGGATAAGGAGAAGGTATTGATGGATGAAGAACAGGGATTTCCTAAGGAGTTGTGTGAACGAGGTGAGTCGAAGTCACTGTTGGTGGTGGATTGAAATAAAGATCAGGGAGGACATGTGGTTGTGTGGAAGCTGTGTGGTGGATATTTAAGGTGTTGGAGGTGGGGGCAGTGTGTTTGTTAGTATCTTTGTCAGGTTGGGGGAATTTTAATATGGAGTGTCATTTAATATTTAGAGTGGTTTCTTGGTACTGTTCATTATAGTAGAGTTGGACAATTTTAACCAATCTGGGGGCACGTGAGGACTCCGAAAATGGGATCGGGTACTAGCGGTGTGGAGCACGGGCTTAGACACCATGGTCGGTACGACGTCAACTATTAATATATGCCCTCACCCACCTCTGTGAAAGGCCCGGGGGGTACCTGACGGGCGCTACGGGCGTCGCGATGCTCTTGTTGTCCGGAGGGGCGCCAGGCTAGCGGGCTGCTAGGCCGTTGGTGTGGGGTCGTGGGTACTCTGCCCCCGCGTGCCCCGCCAGGTACACGGCTTGAATGTAACCTGAATGGTTGTACCTTGACTGTGAAGGCCGCTCGGCCGTGTGGAGGACGGGGAATTACGGAAAATGATATACGAGTTGGCGAGAATACATTTAATTTGGGAGTTTCACCGGGGGTCCATGTGGGTACCCGGTACACTCTACAAGTCCGCTCCGCGGTTCATTCCCGCTACAAAAATTCTCACCAACACTAAACACAACACTACGTGACAATGGTTACCGCGGCAGTCTCGCGGGACGTGGGTCGATGCTCGCTGGAGACGGCCAGCGCCGAAAGTTAACGGGTGCAGGGGGGGCTCTATGAGCGGGCTCCTAAATTCGGCGAAACACTTACGTGTGTGCAGCCGGCAGGCATATGCACGGCGTCCTTAAGTATAAACACTTTCGCTGGAGTCGGCCAGTACCGTACGTTCTGTGATACGATACGTCGCGCAGTATCACACTGAAGACGGTCGGGATAGGCCCGGCTCCGCAAAATACGCGCCGAGTCGACGTGGGCAGTGGTGAATTAACAAAAGGTTTTAAATTTAAAGATTTAGTACAGAATAAAAATAATCAAAGAAAGAAAACTTGAATGCTGCCCACGGACACACGTCTGTTCCCGGCGCGGAGTGGTTGGAGACTGCCGAACATGGCCGCCTCGCAAGGAAGAGAAACTTTCTCTTCTTTGTGAGTCGGCGTCAAAAAACTTATATTAATTGAATTTATTCTATTACCAGTTAAAACATGTTCCAGGTGCCCAATTAAAATGTAGCACCTGGTAATTGGGTGCTTAAGGCTTCACAATGGTTTTAATGTATTTAATTATTTAAATTGTGACATCAAGTTGGCGACTGTAAATTTACTAACATTGTCCCACTGTGAATTTTTTTAGAGGGATTTCTCCTATTCTGACTTGATCATAGTCACTGGCATTTTAATTAAGGCCAGTGGCCGCGGTGACTGTTAATGAGGTTTGTTGTCTGCTCCGTGCGTGGTGTACTCGCCCGGAGTGGCTACGACGCACTTATTACATGTCGGGTGATTAGTAATTTCGTACTAATGGCTTTTCCCTTGATTGAATTATGGGTTCGAGCCTCCGGGGTTCCGTACCTTTAAATTTCATTATGTCTATTGGGGTAACGCCCGAGGCGCTCGCCTGACTCAATCTGGCTGGGCAAGGGGCGCGCTCCGAAAACGGGATACGGTACTGGCGGTGCGGAACACGGGCTTAACGTCCATGGTCGGTACGACGTCATATAATTTGAAATTCTGCCAGCCTTCTTTAAAATCCTATTAGTATCAAAACTTTACTTTAATATATAAAATAATCATACAAAGTAGAACTAAAACCTCTTGTAAAATTATTTTAATACTATGATGAATGAGTAAATCACTTTATGTTCATCATTGGGAAAGATTTATTTTTCTAGTGTTTCCCAGCAAAAACAGTACTGTCAGAAATGTACCCCATTAAATAGGGTAATAAACAGAGATAAGTAAATAGACCAGATGGAACATAAAACACATCGTTTAGGTGTGGTTTTTGCCAAGGGGGGAAAGGTGAGGGGGAAGGTCCGCCATATTGCTTAGTGAATAACATCGTTGTTTTCGCCATTTGATTACATTGCGAGTAGTTGAAAGTTTCTTAATTTATGTATCGTTCATTTGGTTTTTGAGTGTTGTAGGTGAATCTGTTGTAATTTCTCAAAAGTTTGGTTGTTTTAGAAGTAGAATGTGTGATTTTGAACCGGTGTGACAATCTATAAAGCATGATATATTAATATATTTTGGCATCGTGTGTTGCATATGGTTGTGTGAACAGAAGTTCTAGGAAAACTGAGAGCCAGTTACTGAAGGAAAAGCATAAGAAAATAACCTTTGACGCCGTCCCCGTCGCCTGTCCTGGAAATTATGCTAAATTAAATTATGTCAAGGGAAATTTGGTCTCGAGGGCGGGGTTCTTTGCCTCGTGGCTGCAGGCAGGGACGCGTCTACAAAGGGCCCCCCGGGCTGTTATGGCCGCCCAGGACGCCATACTGATGAAAATAACACACGTGAAATTAACTGATTTATTACTGAAGCACACGTTACAATCCTCCACGTCGCATAAGGCACTTTCACGTGACTGGCCGTATCATCGTCGACCTCCACTCCGCCTACACGGCCCTCGATTGGCGGTACTGGTTAGTGTCTGACGGTATACCGGAGACTAGCACGTCGAGGGGTGCAGGCTACCCTGAGCTACGGAGATGATGACTCGTGAGAGCGGCAAGTCTAGTGCTTAGCACGTGGTAGTCCGGACGGTGCGAACACGGAAGATACACTAATGACTGAATGGAAAATTACACATAACACTGAATTACAACACTAAAGTCACTACGAGCAAGTCCCGGGCTCGGGGTGGTTTCAGCCCCTCTGTTCAGGGGAATTACGTCATTCGAGGCTCGTCCTCGTGGTGGCGTGGGCCACGTTAACCTGGGAACTGGCGCGGCGGAACCCGATGTGGTATCTCGTCCGCGACCGTTGCACGTCCCAGGGAATGATGCGTTCTGAAGTTCAGTTTCGCGTTAGGTGCAATGCCGCCCCGCGTGGGCAATTTTCAAGTTCTCCGTGGGGAGTTAGAATGGCGTGAAGCGCAGGCACCTCGACGGGTTACCTAAAGCATTATCAATTACGTAGCACACATGAAAGACTCGTAGTCGAGTCGCACATTTTAATTAAGGACCGTACGAAATATCGTACGGCCGGTTAGGGCCGACCATGGAACTGTAGAAAAGAAGATTCAGAAATATTACCTATGGACGTTACATGTGGAATCTGGCGCGAAAGTTGGATGCTCCCCGTGCGCGGGGCTGCCGCCCCTGGTGAGTGCTGGAAGGCTACTGACTGATGACTCTCCCTGGCAACCGGGCCAGGGAGGGGAGGAAAACCCGCGGGAAAACGACGGAGCGCGGGAAGATGATGCCAGCCAGTTTTGTGAACGGAAATATTTTATAATATCATTAATTAAATAACAAGAATTATTAGGCTCATTAAAAGTTTTAGTTTGTGTTTGTTAATTGAATTATTACATATGCACTGGATACCCTATGCTCATCGCCACACCCGGCCGGGCGCTTTGTGCATCTAGCCGGCCGTGACTGACGTCACGCCGTTCGAGGCACTGCACTACGCTGCACGCGTGGGCGTGTTCGGCGCACTGACACTGATTCAGGTGTTGAGGACACATAACGGCCTGTGCTCTCAGAGGGAGCACCGACGGCGGCGTCACCTTTCACAAGTAAATTGTGTTTGATTTTTTTTAGTGAAATACTATTTTTATCGGCTCTATTATTTGCTAACTATATGATATTTAAGATGCAATAGACAATGTCGCAATCCCGTAGGACCAAATGTAATCAGACTGTATTGAAAAAGCAGTGTTACGTATCAAATGTTAATAACTGTTGGATGGATTTGTTGTTAAAGAACGAGATATTAGTGTGGGAGATGGCTGCCCTGAATTTTTGGCTGGGGTGGAGGATTCAAGGTTGAAGGCATAGTTTGAATTTATGGATTTTGGTAATTATTACTTTAAGGGGCGCCTCCTTAATTTTTTTTCTTCGAATAATACCCTTATTTTGTGCAATAGACCTTCCACTATTTTTTCCGTAAGTGGAGATACAAAATTCATAATATTTTTGAGAAATTGATGTTAATATGAAACTACAGGACCCGTTAAGTAAGACGCAAACTGACATTTATTGCTATTCTGTGTAGTTAGGTAAGTATTATCTAGCATACTTTTCAATTATGCTAACATTTCTTAATTTAGTGTAACAACAAATTACTTGATTTGCAGCTTGTTTTTACACTAATATTATTACGATGCTTAAATCACAACGTTGCTGTATTCTTGTAGCTGTAGGTAGGTAGCCATTTCTTGTTTGCGAGTATCAAATATTTTTTCTTGTAATTGGAGAATGTTGTCATGTGAACGTGAGCCAATAGGTGATTAAGTATTCATTAATTAAAAACGGTGGCGGCGTGTATGCATGTTTTAGGCAACTTATATTTAAAAAGGTCAATTGACTACATTATAAATACTTTAAAACACTGTGGACAGCTAGTTAGGTTAGTATAGCTACATTAAAAATACTGTCAAAACATTTTAGTGGTTGTTTAGGAATTTCTAATTTAATATGTAGCTATCCTGACCTAACAAACCATTCACACAATCTCCCAATTTTTTTTAATGTAGCTATACTAACCTAATTAACCGTCCAAAATAGTTATTTTAATGATTTTAATGGTTTTAGAAGTATAACAACACGTGTGTGTTTGTTCGTTGTTTAAAACAGCTGTTCATGTTGAAGGGTACTTGTTGCAGATCAGCAAATAACCTCCAACCCACGCATGGATAAACTATAAAAAAGTACCCTCACAAAATATGTACCTGAAAACAAATGACAATGTCCTAAGCTGGATTAGGAATGGCTACTAGAGGTGTGTTATTGTAGGTATAAGCAAAGTTAAATTTTATCTTGACGTCATCTTTACTATCCTTTCAACTGCAAATAGGTACATTATAAACAGGTACAAAACAGTTTCTTTCACAAAATACATAGTTGAATAATTCTGATATAATACTGTATAATACTGATCCCTGTAATTGTAACAACCATAACTTGCACAAATTTATAACATGAAACTATTATATTTTACATTATCAAGTCCCGCAATCGGACTCTCACAAAGCAAAGCTAGCCAGCTGTGAATGTCAAAAAAAGAAAGAGTCGAATAGATACAGCACATTATGCCACAAACGGCCTGACTTGTTAACGTAGACCAGACTAATATAGAACTGGCACAGCAAGATACAGTTACTACAAGAAAAAAGAGAAAAGAATTGAAAAATTATTTAACTACAAAACCGCACGTACCACGAGACTACCCGACATGGTTACCCTACTGCAGAATGCCAAACGTAATTTCCAAGTGGCAAGCCGAAACAAATAATTTAGAAGAAATATCAATAAGCTACATAACGCTCACCTTACGTTAAGAACAGGGCCACAACCTGTTGGTGCCCAAGCACACAAACACAAGTACCGCGAAGAAGCTTACCATGTCGAGAGCTCGCCAGCGCCTTACCCCTAACTGACTTAAAAATTTACAAAAGGAACTACATGCTGCTCAAATGCAAAGTGACCCGACCCTGTCGGAGGCTACCGCTGAAAAGGCCACGAGACCTAGCACCTAAAATCCTCGAAAGCAGCGCCCCAGAAGGAGAACCGCGCAAGCGCAGTAAACCAGAAGGGCGGGGGATCAATTACCAATTGGCCGGAGAAGGAATCGTGACGTATTTAAAGGGGAAAGGAGGGGGAATGGGTAGGAGGGGTGACAACTACGCCGCGCCGAAGTCGAAGTATATGACGTCATTACAATGTTGCCGTCACCCGCGGTCTCGTGATCGAGACTCGGGACGGTCCTAGTGGTTTTAGTGGCTCTTAATGAAATCTCCAGCGGGCGCCAGGTTAATTTGAGTATTAACCGAGTTGGTCGTGGGTTTTTGCCCCTGCGTGTTCCACTAGGATCGGCGGCTGTGGATGGTGGAAGGGAGTCCCTGCTTTTGATACGCACTGGCCCTAAACAGTGTAGAGGACTGTTTCCTAACTGTTCAGGGGACGTCTATGAAATAAAGAACACGTTAATTAGGTGCTGGTTTTTAATCCCGCATCTCACAAAGTGTGGATGGGCACAAGTTATACAATTACACTGGACAAATACGTTGACACTACACACACTCGCACTGAATAATTAAACACGTTTTACGTTGCGGCACTTGCAAATCAGATCCCTACATGGGCTTGGGGGTCGTCGAAGAGTTTGAGTGGGTTAACGGCCACTCCCGTGATAAACTGGAATTAGCTTCGTGCCCGGGCTCACCTGTGTGAGTCGCGGGCCCACGAAAGTAATATTAAAAAGAAAAGTCTTTACGTTTGTAGCCGGCAGGCTTCTGCCCGACGAATTAAATTAAGTTCTGTTTGCGGGAGTCGGCCCGGACCGTAAGGTGACTGCGTCGCGAACCGTTGTTGCGCGACGAGCAAAAATTAACGCGGCCGGGTTAAGCCCTGCACCGGAAAAGGGCACGGGGACACGCGGGGAGAGGAAAAAAGAGGTTTTAATGAATTATAATATTTACCAGTATGAAGAAATCAGTAGCACAAAAGTTGAAGTCTCCCCACGGGATCACGTGTCCGCCCCGGCCCGTGAGTAAAACTCTACTGCCGCTTTGTGCCGGCTTGGGGGGTGGGGGGGAGGAAGCGTCATGACGCGCCGAACTTTCTAATATGCCGTTATTCCAAATTTATAATTATAATTAGACATTATTATTTCTAGAACCCTCGTAACTTAATGACATCTGTCTGAATTAGTTGGTGGAAGGCCTATAATAATAATACATAATAAAATTGAGATTAATAATATTTGAAAATAGAAAGTCAAGCTGGAGACTGTCTGTCACTTGTTGACTACTCCAGTGGCTATTTGCAGGTGAAAACGGGGAGGTTAATTAGGTTGATTTATGCTGTTGTTAATTATTGGCGGAAGGCCGCAAGGGATGTTCTGAACGTTTATTAATTGCGGTTTCCCACGGGGAAAACCGCTGCACCCCTACGACGCACTTTCACTCTTAAGGGTTGTTTTGATAATTAAAAATCACTTAATTACTCCCCGTAATTAATGAAGCATAAGAGTTGTTTGGTGGAGTTGGCATACGGGCGTAGTCTATTTAAACACTCACCGACGTCGTCGGCTCGCTTGACTCACGTGACCTGGGCTAGGGTTGTGTTCCGTTAGCGGGGTTTAATACTGGCGGGTGGAGGCCGGGCTTTATGGCCTTCGGACGGACGACATCAAACGCCCCCCCCCCCCCCCGCCCCCTGGAGAAGCCCGGCCTAGCCCGCGATAGACCCCGCCACGGTTTGGCAACCCTAGCTCTGGCAGCCGGTGTGTGCAGGTGTGCGCAGGTACCGCCTCGTTACTGCGGAGGCAGGCTGGCCGAGGGGCGGCGTCGTGGCGCCTGTGCGGACGAGAGTGCGCGCCTCCTCGGCGGCTGCTGTGGCAGGCTGGCCGAGGGGCGGCGTCGTGGCGCCTGTGCGGACGAGAGTGCGCGCCTCCTCGGCGACTGCTGTGGCAGGCTGGCCGAGGGGCGGCGTCGTGGCGCCTGTGCGGGCGAGAGTGCGCGCCTCCTCGGCGGCTGCTGTGGCAGGCTGGCCGAGGGGCGGCGTCGTGACGCCTGCTATTCCTGGCAACCGGTCAACTCGGGTGGTGTTCGTGGTTGGTAGGCCTGTCCCCTTGCTCTTGGGTCGTTCCACGTCGAGCACCCGGGGGTTGGGTTGTCCACCTGTCCCCTCAGGAAGTCTCCCAGGTCGTAATCGGCCAGGTACTTCGGGAGTCGTGGGGCTCGTCGGGGGCGCTCATTGGGGCCCTCCGCCTGGTGGTCGGGCTTCTCGTAGCTTGGGGCTGTGGGGCCCTCCCCTTCTGTGGTTGGTGGGTGGGGTATCGTTCGATAGGGCCTCCTGTCCCGTTCCGGGATGCCAGGTGGGTCGTGCGTCTCCGTCTCCGTCGTCCTGTGGGCTCCCCATGTAGGGGTCCTTGGATCGGTGAGACCGGTTCCGTTGTCGCCATGACCTATTCCGCGACTTCTCCCCGGGCAGATCGATGCGCACGCGGAAGGTGGCGTCAGCGAGTGAGGCGCAGTGTCCCCATGCTCCCCGTGTTGGGGACTCGGGTGTCACCTCCCCCTCTTCTGGCTCTGAGATAAGTGGGGTTGGGCCTGGGCCCTCTTCCGCTTCGGCCCCGTCCAAGTTGTGTGAGACGTCTGTTATTGTCAGTGTCCGTGGCCGTCGTCGGAGACGGCGTGGCCGTGGCCTGGGCCCCTCCTCCGGGTCCTCCCCGTGGCTCTGGTCGGGGGTGCTGGCCGGCTGATTGTGGTGGCCTTCGAGTTCGCCCACCAGGTCCCCGGGTGCCTCCGCAACTGCCTCTAGGGGCTCGATTTCCGCTGTTGTGGCTCCGTCGTCATCAGGCTCGACTGCGGTTCCAGGTAGCCCTCGGAGGGGAAGTGGGCATGGCTGTCCTTGTCCGTGTTGGCGTCGGTGGGGTGTCTGGTAGGGGTCTGCACCCTCTTCTTCGCGCGCTGCATCAGCCTCGGGGGTGGGCGGTGTCCCTGCGGCCGGGAGCCTGTCTCCTGGCAGACTGGTGAGGCGCAGGTCGTCCCGGTGTACCTTCTTCACCTTCCGCCCCCCGAGGTGTACCAGGTACGTTGTCCTCCCCGGTCGGCGCTGCACGGTGTAGGGGCCTCCCCATCGTGGTGCTAGACCGGCACAGTAGTTGCAGGGTGCAGCTGACAGCGGGTGCACCCGCGCGAACACCTGGTCCCCGGCTTGCACAGTCGGCGGTGGGTGCTGCGTCACCGGGGTTATCTCTTCGGCATAGGTCCTTTGGCGACGCCGGGCGTCCTCCTGGACTGTTGTGCGGCGCTGGTCGCGCTCCTCTGCGGTTTCTGTGGGGTGTGGGACCCCGTGAGTTGCCCACTCGCCTGGCAGTGGCAGGTTGTGTCCTTGTACCATCTCCGCCGGCGTCATGCCCGTCGCGGCGTTTGTCCGGCGGCGGATACAAAACAGTGCGTCAGCCACATGCAGGTTCCATTGCGTGTGATCCCCACCGAGACGTATGCGCAAC
The DNA here is from genome assembly GCF_032445375.1 of Bacillus rossius redtenbacheri. NCBI lineage: Eukaryota > Metazoa > Arthropoda > Insecta > Phasmatodea > Bacillidae > Bacillus > Bacillus rossius. Next base: position 15,013,904 of record NC_086338.1, on the reverse strand, counting down.
TGAGCCTTCAGCTCCTGGTTACGTCGTTCGGTGGGGTTCGCCCTCGGATGGTAGGCGGGCGTGGTGTGGTGTTCGATGCGCTGTTCGTTGCACCAAACTTTCCACTGTCGTCCCAGGAATTGGCTGCCATTGTCCGTGAGGATGGACTGTGGGTAGCCCCAGCGCGGCAGGAACTCGCTAGACATGATCTCGGTGATGGTGGGAGTTCTTACGTTTCTACACGGGTATGCCTCTGTCCACCTCGTGAAGAGGTCCGTGACCACCAGCAGGAAACGTTTGCCGTGGGTTGTGCGGGGGTACGGGCTTATTACATCCAATGCTATGGTCTGGAACGCGGTAGTTGGTACCCGTGGCCGCTGCTGCTTTTCGCCGTCTGACAGGTCTCACATTCCCGAACGTACTCTCGCATGTCGTGGGTGACGCCGGGCCAGTGGTAGTGCTGGCCGACGGCCCGTCGCGTCTGGTCCGTCCCTGGGTGGCCCGCGAGGTCGTGGTCATGGAAGAACCTTAAGGTTGCCTCCCGTGCCTCAGGCGGTACGTAGACTCTCCAGTCGCGACGGCCCCCGGGTGTCCGGGTCATCACTGTCTCGTCTCGCATGCTCCACGCCTCGTGGTCTCCGGCTGTTGCTTGCCGGCGGCGCCGGTCGGCGTCCTGCGATGTCTCCTGAGCTCTGAGGACGCGATTGTGGACGTCGGCCGCTGTACTCGGTGGGCCCTCGTCGCCGTGCGCGTCGGCGGTGATGCGTGCGCACGTATAGTCCAGGTATGTCCGTTCGTCCTGCGGGCTGGGGGGCAGTATCCCTTCCCAGTCCTCGCCGTCCGTTAGCTGGGTCTGGGTGTCAGGTTCTCGTGACAGTAGATCGGGTAGTTGATTCTCGGTACCAGGGACGTGTTCTACTTCGAAATCGAAGGACTGAAGGAACAGCGCCCACCTAATCAATTTCCCCTTCCTCCCCTGCATTGTATGCAGCCACGTGAGACACCTGTTGTCCGTCCGCAGCGTGAAGTTTCTCCCCTCTAAGTGGGGGCGGTACTTTTTCATCGCCCACACTACCACTAGGCACTCTTGTTCATTGCTATGGTACCGGCGTTCGGCCGGACTGAACTTGGCACTAGCGTAGTCCACTACCTCCTTGTCACTGTTCGGGTTCACGTGGAACAGTACCGCCCCCACCCCCAGGGCACTTGCGTCCGTTTGCAGGTACAGGCAGCGGTCGGGGTCCACTCGCACCAGCGTGTGGCATCGTGTGAACGAGGTTTTGATTTCGTCAAACGCGTGTTTGGCCGCGTGGTTCCAGTGATATCGAGATTGTGGTGACAGAAGGTCCGTGAGTGGCGCTATTGTTCGAGAGAACTCAGGAATGTAGCACCTGAGCCAATTCACGAGTCCGACGAAATGCTGCAATTGCTTTCGGGTCTGCGGCACCTCTGCCTCCGCGATCTTGCGCAGGTGGCCGGGCTGGGGGCGGTTACCTTTGGCACTCACAACGTGGCCCAGGAACTCCACCTCCTGTGTCCCGATGTGGCATTTGTGGTGGGCGGCTGTCAGGTGGTGTGTCGCTAAACGCTCCAGCACTAATGCCAGGTGTCGGATGTGGTCCTCCCACGTCTCCGAGAAGACTTTTACATCGTCCAGGTAGGCGATCGCAAATTGGCCCACATAACCTTCCAGTACCCTCGTCATCATCTCCTGAAACGTGGCGGGAGCGCATTTCAGGCCGAATGGCATGGCCCTAAACTGAAAACGGCGTCCGTCCGGGATTGTGAAGGCGGTCTTTTCCCGGTCCTCAGGACGTATCGGCACTTGCCAGTAGCCGGCTTTCAAGTCAAAGGGTGCTGAATACCCTGGCTCGGCCTAGGCCCGCTACGGCGGCTTCGACACTGATCTGCGGTGGGGGGGAACTGACCGTGATGGCATTCAGCGGGCGAAAATCTACACAGAAGCGTAGGGAGCCATCTTTTTTAGGCGCTAGCACGACACATGCATTGTAGTGGCTGTTAGATGGTTATACTACTCTGTCCCTCAGCATCTCTGACACTTGCTCCCGAATGGCGCGCTGTTCCCGGAAGCCGTAGCCCCTAGGAGTCTCGCGCACGGGATTGTTATGAAGTGTGGGTATGCGGTGTTCCGCCACGGTGGTGCGTTTGAGGGGGTCGGTTGTCGCGAACACGTCCTGCCTCTCCGCTAGCACACGGTTCACCCTATCCTGATACATGTGGGGGACATCATGTCGCAATTGTTCTAATGTTAACAGTTCTGTGGGGGCCTCGGGTGTGGTACCGGTCGCGTACACAGTGAAACGTTCTTGGGTGCCTATGTGAACTCGCGCAGGCCTCATCTCTACCACTGCGTCATGCTCAGCTAACCAGGGCTGACCCAATACAATTTCTTCGTGTAAGTTTTCGACGACAAGGGCTGTCACTGTTGTTGATAGGCCCCGAAGGCTTACCTTAAGCTCCACCTGTCCCACCGTTACGCCTGGTTGGGTGCTGGTCGCCAACCGCAGTTCGGCCTGGTGTGGTCGCAGCGCGCCGGGTGGCACCAGGCTGGGAGACACGAACACGTGACTCGCGCCCGTGTCCACCAGGGCGGCTGCGGGCCGTCCTTCCACCTCCACCGGGAGGCGTATCAGACCATCCCGGGAGCGGGACAGTTGGTTCAGGACGGGCGTGGTTCCGTGCCGGTCCCGCACGTCTCGAGCTGCAGTTGTCGGGGGCAGGGCACATAGTTCCGCGCCCCCGGGGGTCCGTTTCCCGACGGGTGAGTTGGTGGCGGTCGCTGTGGTGGTGGTAGTGGGCAGTCCATGTGCCAGTGGCGCGTTCCAGGCGGGCAACCTTGTCAACATTGGGGCAGTGATGTGTTGGTCTGCCTGGATGGGCCGTCGTGACCTTCCCGTGCGTCTCTTCCGTTGTGCCTAGGTGCCTCCTCAATGTCACGTCGCCGTGTGGACGGTTGTGGTTGTCCATCGGCCCCCTCCGGTAGGTTCGCTAGGGGCGGGCCTCGCCTCGCTGGGAAATTAATTTGTCCCCTGTTGGTGCTCGGCGTGCTCCGGCGCCATAGCCCCTGCAGGTTGCGCTCAGTGTCTACGGCCTGTTGGACGTAGTGTTCGATAGAATCGTGCCGCTGGCATCTCAAGAAGGGCTGTAGCTCATTACATAATAGGGCTGTCACAGTAGTCAGTGCGTGTGTCGGCTCCCTGCCGGGCGATACCCGCCTGAAGAGCTGTATTTTCTGTGCGATGAATTGCTCGACTGGCTCGCCGTCCCATTGTCGTTTGCCATAGAACTGAGACGTACACTGTACGATGGCTTGGTCGGTATCGAAGCGCCGTGTGAACGTGGCTGTGAAGGCCTCCCAGGGCATGCTGAATTGCCCCCATGAGTTCCACCATTGGCGGGCAGTGCCTTTCAATTGCTCGCTGGTGCGTTCCGCCCATTCGTCCGTGGGTATCCCGGACCTAGCCAGTCGCGTTTCACAATGTTGCAGGAATGTGGTAGGGTCTTCGTGTGCAATCCCAGTAAACTCGGGCAGCACTAATTTGCTCTGGTTCCACGATGGTCGCGTGGGCGTCCAGGAGCTTGGTCCGGTTAGTGAAGCTAACATTCTAGCTCGTGTTGAGTTTGGTGCGGCATGCACATAAGTCGGGTACGATGTGGTCTTCGTGTCGATCAGCGTGGTGCTAATCTCGGTTTTTACTGTAGTGGGTGATATGGGCGTCTTGATGGGTTGCAGTGGCCATGGCAGTTCGCTAGCTCCAGCCTCTTGCTTGCACCCGCCCCAAGGGCAGCTGGTCACTTTCCCTGTCGGTGTGCATTGGCACGTGCTGTACCATGGTAGTGTCCCTGTCAACAGGTCTACTTCCCTAGGCAGTAAGCAGTACGCACACACGGTAGTCGCTGGTGGTGACTGCATGTTGTTGGTTAGCTGCTGGGTTGGTGCGCGGTGTTCCGCGCGTACATCAGTGAATGGGCGTGGCAGTGACGAGTCCGCAGGCCGGTCGCGCGCGCCGGGTCGGGCCGCTGGCTGAGAGGTGCCCGGACAGCTGCACAAAGAGGATTCGTGAAGGATTAGGGAGGGGAGCGCTGCCCGGATGACCGCGCAAAGCGGGGAGCGTCGAGAGGTGTGAGGAGGTGGGGGAAGAGTGCCCGGACAGCCGCACAAAAGGGAGAGCGGGAGGATGCGAAAGTGGAGAGGGGTTGGGGGTAGGCGCTGTGCTGTGACGTCAAGTGTCCGCGCGTCCCTTGTTCCGCCGGCTTGCCTTTGTCCAGGAGGCGGAAGGGGACCCTTTGTCCGCTAAATGGCCGCGCCTGCCTGTCTGACCCCAATCACTTGTCGCTCGCAAAATGGCCGCTACTTGCCAACGCCGTGGTCCGTTTGAAGAAAAATGGCTAAAAATTGTTAAAAAAGTCCGGTTTTCGCCACACGCAACGGGCGCCAAATGCCGTCACCCGCGGTCTCGTGATCGAGACTCGGGACGGTCCTAGTGGTTTTAGTGGCTCTTAATGAAATCTCCAGCGGGCGCCAGGTTAATTTGAGTATTAACCGAGTTGGTCGTGGGTTTTTGCCCCTGCGTGTTCCACTAGGATCGGCGGCTGTGGATGGTGGAAGGGAGTCCCTGCTTTTGATACGCAGTGGCCCTAAACAGTGTAGAGGACTGTTTCCTAACTGTTCAGGGGACGTCTATGAAATAAAGAACACGTTAATTAGGTGCTGGTTTTTAATCCCGCATCTCACAAAGTGTGGATGGGCACAAGTTATACAATTACACTGGACAAATACGTTGACACTACACACACTCGCACTGAATAATTAAACATGTTTTACGTTGCGGCACTTGCAAATCAGATCCCTACATGGGCTTGGGGGTCGTCGAAGAGTTTGAGTGGGTTAACGGCCACTCCCGTGATAAACTGGAATTAGCTTCGTGCCCGGGCTCACCTGTGTGAGTCGCGGGCCCACGAAAGTAATATTAAAAAGAAAAGTCTTTACATTTGTAGCCGGCAGGCGTCTGCCCGACGAATTAAATTAAGTTCTGTTTGCGGGAGTCGGCCCGGACCGTAAGGTGACTGCGTCGCGAACCGTTGTTGCGCGACGAGCAAAAATTAACGCGGCCGGGTTAAGCCCTGCACCGGAAAAGGGCACGGGGACACGCGGGGAGAGGAAAAAAGAGGTTTTAATGAATTATAATATTTACCAGTATGAAGAAATCAGTAGCACAAAAGTTGAAGTCTCCCCGCGGGATCACGTGTCCGCCCCGGCCCGTGAGTAAAACTCTACTGCCGCTTTGTGCCGGCTTGGGGGGGGAGGAAGCGTCATGACGCGCCGAACTTTCTAATATGCCGTTATTCCAAATTTATAATTATAATTAGACATTATTATTTGTAGAACCCTCGTAACTTAATGACATCTGTCTGAATTAGTTGGCGGAAGGCCTATAATAATAATACAAAATAAAATTGAGATTAATAATATTTGAAAATAGAAAGTCTTGCTGGAGACTGTCTGTCACTTGTTGACTACTCCAGTGGCTATTTGCAGGTGAAAACGGGGAGGTTAATTAGGTTGATTTATGCTGTTGTTAATTATTGGCGGAAGGCCGCAAGGGATGTTCTGAACGCTTATTAATTGTGGTTTCCCACGGGGAAAACCGCTGCACCCCTACGACGCACTTTCACTCTTAAGGGTTGTTTTGATAATTAAAAATCACTTAATTACTCCCCGTAATTAATGAAGCATAAGAGTTGTTTGGTGGAGTTGGCATACGGGCGTAGTCTATTTAAACACTCACCGACGTCGTCGGCTCGCTTGACTCACGTGACCTGGGCTAGGGTTGCGTTCCGTTAGCGGGGTTTAATACTGGCGGGTGGAGGCCGGGCTTTATGGCCTTCGGACGGACGACGTCAATGTAAACAATTTCTCAGCTACATAGGCCCCATTTTGCTTAGTGAATGCCAGCTTCAAGAAGTATCGGTTATGTTCCATCTGGTCCATTTACTTATCTCTGGTAATAAAGGGACAAATATTGAGGACGTTTATTAGGATGTTACTTGTCATAGAGTAAAGTCATGTGCATATTTTGTAAAAATAAAAAATAGTATATGTACCTCCTATATTTTCCAAATTCTCGGCAAATAGTGTTACCTGTTTTACAGTAGTAATAAAACAGGAAAATGTATTCCAATTACATCCTCGTCTACAGTATGCGATTTATGGTAAGTTAGAGCCTATTTTCCATATAAAATGAGGATACAAATTGATTATATGTCTAACTTTATAGATTAACCAGTTATTCCATCACAGAAAAAGCATGTGCGAATGTCATTTTTTTTCTAACCTAACTAAAATGAAGTGCATTTGTAAGAAGGGGAGGGGGTCCAGATTGTGGAGGAACATTCGTGCATCTCAGGCCGAATCCTTTAAGCCTAGTGATGTTTGGGAATAGCAATATAAGGAGAGACTCGCATGCATCGTGTACTTTGTACAGGGACTGGCCAGCCATGGCAGCGATTGATGTCAAGTTAAAACCAGCATAAACACAGGGAAAACTTTGGTTCAGATATGCAGGGTGCAATAGGCTTGCATTAATAGTGTAGGAAAATACAGGAGACAAAGGATGGTTTGGATGAAGAGTTGATCAGAGTATACAAGAGTCTACCATGTGGGTTTTGGGGGCATTTGGACGCGATGTGCGCTTTCATATTCTAATCGCATCTGGATTTAGATAACCAGAGATGCAAGCACCCCTGGTGGTGGGTGGCTACACTCAGTGGCGTAGCAAGCGGGTGGCAGAGATGGCCCCCGCCAGGGGCGCCGGAGCGGGGGGGGGGGGGGGGGGGCGCCGCCGCGACGATTTCGCGGTTACTGAACGCTCCCCCCCCTCTGTTTTAATCCAATAGGGGGCGCCATTTTCAAGTCTGGCCAGGGGCGGTAGTCACCTTAGCTACGCCACTGGCTACACTCACCACCCCCAACATCTAAATCAGCACCTAAACACAAATGAAGAAAGTAACAACAAACTTACAAACCAGGTACTTTATCAATAGATTATATCTTGCACAATGCACCCTGCATATAATTTTTGCATAGGTAGGTATACATTGCTTAGGCTAAACTTAGACAGTAGACTAAAGCTAATTATTTTTCTTTCTATAGTTTTGTTTGATTTTGAATTTTTTTTTTTGCTATACAAGTTTTATCACTACGTAAGATAAAGAGGACTTCATATTATTTAAGACTACAATCTTACGACATAACCTTAAATGACTGAACTGTACTTGTATTTGGGTAGAACTGTCAGCGTAAGTATGTAAATTACATATTCAAATTACAGGTGAATGGAGATGCGAGCATTAATAATTGTTTTATATTCTTTATAACAGAACTATTGCTAGCCAGCAAGCAGTATGCTACCCGTCGGTACATCAGGATTCGAAGTTGTACGATCGAGCGGCTAGCTTCGGATATGATCGGAACTGTTCGGGTGTCTGACTACGCTTAAGTGAATCTTAGTGTTCCATAAAAAAAAGTGGCGGCGGTAGAAAAAAACTGTAGCCCAACAAAGATCAGCTGTTTCGTGCATGCAGCGCGAAGCTACGAGCTGGCAAAATGGCGTGATGGTTAAAAATACTTACAATAATTTTGCCGTTATTAACTTCATCACTGATACGCAATGTGTAGATGACAAGCACAAGATTAGTTTTTTATACACACCAACAATATTTATTTTATACAACGTATAGCTGACGTTACAAGGTCGTGGATTTTTTGTTCCTGCCTCATTAGAATGTGTAGCAACGAGCAAGATTCCCTCGGTGAGTTGAAGTTTATATTTCGTAAAGAGATTTGCATGGCATGAAATGTTTTTTTTTATTTATATAATTTACAGCGATTAAACCATTTCAAGCACCTTTAAGTTGTGTTATTAAAATACGCTTTCTGCTAGAAAAATAAGCACACGATTGTAGCGCGTACATGTTTTTAAGGATATAAATTTAATTCACATAATTGAATTTTAAATGCCGCGTACTAGAGCTGTTGTAAGCGCGACTTCCAAGGCTATGGACACGACTTCCACTCTACCAATGTTCCCTCAAATCAAGCCTTAGGACATAAATTGCAAGTTCCTAGGTAGGCCTACTGGTCCCCTCCAACTAGTTGTCAGAGCGGTGCAAATGATTTGGTTACCGATGGGCAAGGGTTTCTACATTCATAAAAATTAATTTTTGGATTATGTAATGTTTCAATCAAAACACCACCAGAGTTAAGTCGTTCAGCATGTATGCTTTACATTTATTGTCACACGACCACATATTCTATGTGAATTTAAATCTTAAAAATGTTTATTATTTCAAAATGCTGTAGTTTTAGAAATAATTATGTAATACTGTATCAGTGTAATTTTTCAATAAGTTTTTTCCTTCTGATAAAAGTATACAATTATAACGAATTAACATTGTTACACAGTGCGTAAAAATTAAGTCAATTTTAATCTGCGGTGAATTTGCCGTAAAATATTATGCAGATAATGTTTTATTACTAGGATTTTTTTTCTCCATAAAATAACACCATATTTATTTAATTTTCTTTAGTAAAATACATTAATTTTGGTTTGTAAAAAAAAAGATAGCCCATTAATAAGTTACTTCTAAAATTATAACAATAATTAACCAACCTATATAATACCAATCTATTGAATGACACGCCATTGATTCGTTGTGACTGATACATGACACGCACACGCGCGCACTCAGGCGCACAGGACACAGTAACGCAGGCACCCCGAGGAATAACCGCGACCGAGGAGGATTTTTTTCCCTCAAAGGAACGAGCATCCCTCCATTTGTCGGGAGTATTCGGGAAACTACGGAATCATAATTATTCAGGCTGGCCAGCCCAGGACTCGAACACAGGTCATACGGAATGTGCGTCTAGTGTTTTAACACTGCGCCCCCCCCCCCCCCACCACTTTTTTTTTATACGTTTTCCTCATTGGTAACTTTTTCATCACCGACGAGACAACAATTTTTTTTTTTGCCATCTTTAGTTTTTTTATTAACTACATATCTTTACCATCTACGCGTTAAGGTGGGTTTACGATTGTTAAGACTTAGTCGTGTACTTACCAGATGACTCTATGTAAACTAGTGGAATGGTTTATGACTGTCGTGTGTGAATTTTGACGGGTCGTGTGCGAACCATATGATGACTTAAGACTTAACAGAAATGGTTATATTTTATATTTTTCGTTAAGACTTAAGGGAAGCGACCAATCACAACAAACCGGAACCTTTCAGCCGGAAGTTATTGTCTTGGTATTGGACCGAGCGAGGCAGTATTTTTTGTTAGAATTCGTATATTTGTAATTACGAATTAATTTAGACATGAGTGAACATTCTTATTCAACAGAATTTGACATTTCAGTAGAAGATGATGTAATGATAGAAGAAAAATAGATATCCCATTTGTCAATAACCTATTTCGAACAATGGCCGACCATGTGTTTTGTGCTGTAATTGGTTGGAATTAACGACTTCTATGTCAATCATAAACTGGAAAATGTAGTTTTGACTTAATAGTGTGCTCGATGTTAAGTTATAATTCTTAAGGAAATCAATCGTAAACCCAGCTTTACTGTGGCTCAGTCTAGTTAAAAGGAGAAGAAAGAAAAGAAATATCACATATACCGGTATATATATATTTTTTTGTATTTTGTTTGAAGTATGTACACATATACAAGACATTTCTCTCTATTGTATATATATGTACCTCTATAAATCTCACTACATTCTCTACCTATGTATAAAAATTTATTTTGTTCTCTATACATATATCTATATTTATTTCTCTATGTATATATATTTCTATTTATCTCTCTCTCTCTCTCTCTCTCTCTCTCTCTCTCTCTCTATATATATATATATATATATATATATATATATATATATATATATATATATATATACTTACTAGCGGACCCAACAGACGTTGTTTTGTTCAAACGTTTTAAATTTGAAAATTTACAGGAAATATCCCTGAATTAGTGATGGGTCGTTCGTTAACGATTCGTTCAAAAAGAACGAATCTTTGAGAGAACGAAATCTTGCGATTCGTTCGCGATGTAAAGAACCGGCTCTTTGAGAGCCGGTACCTTGAAATAGTGATGGGTCGTTCGTTAACGATTCGTTCAAAAAGAACGAATCTTTGAGAGAACGAAATCTTGCGATTCGTTCGCGATGTAAAGAACCGGCTCTTTGAGAGCCGGTACCTTGAAAGATTCGGTAGAACGAAAATGCGGAGAGAACGAGAAAACCAACCGGCTCTTTGAGAGCCGGTACCTTGAAAGATTCGGAAGAACGAAAACGCGGAGAGAACGAGAGAACGAGACGAGAGAACCGGCCACGCGCCCGGTCTGATTCGTTCGTGAAATGATTCATGACGTCAGGAGTCTGAAGAATTAGTAATCACAGCGTGAGCATGTTCATAAGAGCAAACGATAACTGATCAAATAAAATAGGGTAACATGAAAAGTATCTATACCTGAAAATGTCAACTGTTAAGTAGTGGTTTAAAATTGCGTTTTCACATTCACATACACAAATTTGGGGGGAAAAAAAACATGAATTAAAAATAACAGGGAAAGTAACTACAAATGTTCACACTTACCATTTAGGTGTTAATTAATGTACCTACTTCATTTTTCTCCATACTGAATCGCAGTAGTAGTATTCAATTTTTGTCTTTTTTTCTCTAAATGTGTTGGTCTACATGTAAACACTTTACTCTCTCTAGAGTGTAAATAGCCTGTATATTAATATTTGTAACTTAAAAAGTAATACAATATAAATAATCTTGTTTCATATACGCAACTGTGATTCACAGGCTACGAAAAGCAATGTTCAAGTACTAGCTATAATAGTGCGATTACAAATTTCGTACCTAACATTCTTAGATTTAATGCTCCCGTATTATATAGAATCACTGCATGAAGCATTTGCAGCGATCAACAGTCAATAATTTTATAACAGTCAGTATACAACTAGACGTTTGAAATTTCATTTACCCATGCAGAGTAGATAAAGATAACCACCCACGCGATCCAGCCTCCTCTCGTTATCGGGTCACGCGATAACGAGGGGAGGCTGGAAGCAAACACGTAGCCAATACTCTAAAGGATGAACGAGTTACGACACCTGATAAAAGAGCCAGATCCTATTCACAGAAAAGAACGAAATGACCGAGATGAACGAATCGTTCTGAACGAATCTTTCACGGAACTGATCCGAAAGTACCGGTTCGGTCAAAAGAACCGTTCTGCCCATCACTACCCTGAATATAATTGCAGCACCATCTGCCGGGTCGAACTGAAATAAAAATAAAATATTTTTGAATATTCGATAACGCGACCACAGCGCTTCCGACCGGATCCTATGTAAAACATCGAACGTTCAACAACAACATTAATTTAATTAATTAATTAATTACAAATATTATTTATCGGCTTGAATTGTGAATCTAAACAATTTTTAAATCCACCTGAACACACACTTTAAAGTGGACCCGACAGACGGTGTCCTGTTCAAACGTTGTAAATCCAAAAAAAAAAAAAAAAAAAAAAAAACTATAAATTAAACAATACAAAACTTCAATTTTAAATAGGCCTATACTTGAAACTATAATTACTGTAAGTAATTTAAATTATATAAATGTTATAATTTATTTTACAAACTTATATTTTTATTTTCAAAGAGACATCAATACGTCATAAGTTGCATAGAATAAAATGAGAACTAACAATTTAAAATTGTAGGTTAAGTTGATTGTTATTGAATGCACGTCTAAAATTAAAAGTAATGAAAAATCGTGTTAAATACTCACTTTGATACTGCACCTTACATATTTTGCACAATGTATATTTTTTATTACATTTTAATATGTAGAATAAAATGAGAACTGACAATTTAAATTTGGAGGTTAAGTTGATTGGTATTGAATTCACGTGTATACATAATTAAAATCACGAAAAATCATGTAAAATACTCACTTCAATACTGCACCTCACAAATTTGCACCTATATTTTTAATTACACTTTAAAACGTTATTTCAATAAATAATAATATAATAATCTCAATAATCAATTCTATTTTAATTTTAATGTAATAACAACAATTCATAAAATCCATCCAAAGATTAACAACAACACATAAATAAATACACAACACACACATATAGTATGTACTGTAAACCTAAACCATTCAAAGATCAACAACAATTTATAAATAAAAAAATTAATTAAATAAACATTTTCCAGTGAACCAAATTGTGAATCTAAACCATCCTCGAATCCCCGTGAACTCACACAAAAAATTTCATCAAAATCGGTCCAGCCGTCTAGGAGGAGTTCAGTGACATACACACGCACACAAGAAATATATATATATATATAAAGAAGAGATATATATATATATACAGACATAGAAAGATCGATAGAGGGAGATATACAGATATATAGAGATTTAAAGGTAGAGCTAGGGATATGTATATGTATGTGTGTATATATATATATATATACACACACACACACACATACATATATATATATATATATATATATATACATACCCCTAGCTCTACCTTTAAATCTCTATATATCTGTATATCTCCCTCTATCGATCTTTCTATGTCTATATATTTCTATCTATATCTTTATTTTAACAAAACAGAAGACGAACACACAAACATTCATTAAAATATATTGTTACATATCCTAATTTTTATCTATATTTTTATCTTTCACAGGGGTGACACAGGTATATACAAACTCGCGTGTATTCGAATGTAACGTATCAAATTTTCAAAGCAATCTGTGAAGAACTTTCGGAAAATAAATATTGTGAACGAACGAACATTTACATTTTTATGTATATAGATTGACAGTTTTGATGACGTGGACATAGTTGAGACTGATAGTAGACGATGCAAATGTGAACCTGTGCCTCAGCCGGGACTCGAACCCAGAGCCCTCGCGCCACGGAGCGGGGTTCTCGCTCTGGTGAGATCAAATGTTTCTTACGGGTTGTTCTCAGAAATATACTGCTCACACATCTTCAACAGAGCGATACGCCAGTCGTTGCAAACTTTCTTACATAGTTATTAATTTAAAATAAGCCAACGTTTAATGCTATTCAACATTTATTTATTTTCCATAAATTTTGTGTAAGAGTGTTGCATGTGTTGCAGCATGGTGCACGTAATAATTTTTAATGGTTAAAATACACGGCACTGCTCTTATTATGAAGCACAGAGGAAGTCTAATCCAAATGTTTCACTGTATAAAGTTACAAATCCAGATATCCAGTATAAATTTCAGGCCACCCATAGTTTTATACAGTAGTACCTCGACTTATGCTACCCCGTCTTTCGCGAATCCGGGGTTAATCGATTTTTAAATATTATCGTCTAATAGTTATTTTGTTTTAACGTTTCGCAACTTTCGATTCTCTACTTCGTACACACTGTTGATAGAGAGCTACGAGGAATTTCAGCGCGAGAAGAAAAAAATATTCGATTCGCCAGACGACTTTGTTGGATTTGATGAAGCCTTCTATGTTAAAATAACTTCAGTTTACGTTTTTGCAATTCATAATAACATAATTTGTTCTATTATCTTATATTTTATTACACATTCTTTTCTAAATTATTTTTTCCGTTAGTTTCCGGTCTCAATTAAACATAATTTGTAGGTAAATTGTACCCCGACTTACGAGAATTTTAATTATATGGATATCGTTCGGTCCCACCCTATTACTGCATACCAGACATCTTGTCTTCAAAAATAAAGTCCAAGTGTTTGTCAATCTGTAGGTCTGTATCCTTATATGTACTGAAGAAATAAAGCAGTAATTTTAACGCTTGTTTTTTTATCCTTTTCTGAAAGAGAGCCTACGAAATAGTGCACGTTATTATTTTGAATAACATGGAATATAAGATAATGGCATAGCTCCAGCTTTAAAACAATATGTACGTACATTCTCCTCTTTTTGCAGTTTTTTCAACTTAGTTATTAAGAAATTATGAAAGTGAATTTTTATTATGCGCCACACCATGCAGCGAAATTTTCGTAGGATGAAAAAAGGCTACATACAATTAAAAGTTATGTATGTGTTTCAAATCTTATACCATAGTAATTGATATTGAATACTTTTTCATATCATTAAAAAACATTCATTTTATGTGAATACAAGAGATAGAAATTGTGTTTATAACTTTTTGACTTTTTCAAGTGTATTTTGAAGTGAGAATTTGTTGTCCTATGTATAATTTATTTGCAATATAAATTAATAATTTTTTATTTGATAAATAATTAAAATAAATAATAATAAATTTTCCGAATATTTATTGATTTCCAGTATAAATTAAAATTTATCTCGATTAGGCCTATTTAATAAATTAAATAATCTATATTTTTACACATTTTTATATTAATATTAAGTACTGAGTATTTCATTTATCAACTTTTCATTTGCTTGAATTTATACTTTGCAACTGTATTTATAATATCACGTCAGTCCTTATATTATTTTATTTCTACTAATGATTTGCATGAAAAATTAAAGTTAGTTTTTGAATTTATACTTCATTAGGTGCAGTAACATGCAACGACATTTTCACGAAATTAAAAAGGCTACATAAAAAATAAAAACTATACATGTGTTTTAAATTATATAATATAGTGATTGATATTCAATACTGGTCCATATAATTAAAAAATAATAATTGTAAGTTATAGTGATAGAAATTGTGTTTCTTTTTAAATTTTCAAGTGTATTTTTATAAGTGATGTTATGTTTCGCATGTATAATTTATTTGCATTATAAATTATAAAATATATTATTTAATAAATAATTAAAATAACGAATAAGAAAAACTTTCAGCATATTTATTGATTTTCATTATTAATTAAAAATCATCTCGATAATTTTACTAAATTCAATAATTAATTTTATACACGTGTTTATATTAATATTGAATACTGAGTTTTTATTCAAATTTTAATTTGATTGAACGTATACTTTACCAACCGTATGTATGAACGGGAGATACCGAAGTTATTTGGCGACAGGCAAAAACCTCAATCTGGCACGTAATAGGTAAGTATTGCTCTCGCAGTTGTACCAGTTGTACAGTATATATATATATTCAAAGGTTGTACTAAGGATAGTTCGACTCACCCAGAACTCAGACTTTCGCGAACTCCCATGAACGGAAGGGACCAATCATGTGCAACCCAGTCTTGTTTTGTTTATAGAAGACAACGGCCAATCACCGAGTGACATAGGACTGTGCAGTTTATACCGGTCATTGAACGCCCGTTTGAAAAAAAAAAAAAAAAAAAAGCCTTCTTACGAGTACAACAGTATGTGTTGACGAAGAACATGTGATTGTTTTTTTTTTTTTTTGCTGTCACAGGCTAGTTCCGGAAAAATACCAAGCAAACCACCTAAAAATATTTAATCCAAAAATAAAATTAAATCATGCTATTCATCGGTATTTAATTTTCGTGAACAACCATTAGCTTAAATTTAGTAACCTAAAAATTACCAAAAAAAAAAAAAAAAAAAAAAATAGATCGTGACGTCGCGGCGGTCATCTGGGATTACCTTCACCTTGTCCATTAACCTTGGTCTTCACCCTGAAAATAAAAATTTGCCAAAAATTACTTAAAATTCCTCAAATTTACCACAAATTCACCAAAATTTCCAGTATTTAGGAAATAATTTTCACCAAAAGATCTTTAAAAAAAAAAAAAATTACAAATTTTCTTGGCAGTGACTGTAATATGTCGTTTAGGGCGCGGTTACACCGTACTCTGAACTACTTTAGGTTAACAAGTTAAATTTTTTCGTGCGGTTACACTCCGTCTGAACATGTTTCGTTCGAGGCCAATTCTCATTGAACCTAAACAGGTTGGCAACGTAGTTCCGAACGACATATCTTCTTCATAAACCTCTGATTGGCTTTTGAGTGTTGAGAGTATATTCAGTCCTTTGCAAGAAATTCAAGATGGAAAATGTTCCTGGCGCAAGTTCGTGTAATGTTTTACCGACTGCAGCAAAAATATAATCAATTAATTATTATTATTTTTTTTTTGTTTTGTAAAATTGAGGCTGATGGCAATTCTCTAACAGAGGTACACTTGCTCAAAAAAAATCAACACATTAATTTCGATGACATTAGACAATCGGGTTTGGAGTTTTAACACACTTCATACCAACCGCCGTGTGATCGTACATTTTAGCGTTTGTAAACCTGTCCACCTGAAGTAGTTCCGGTGTTACTGAGTCGCTTGCAGGATCAAGGTGTCTGCGCGGCGAGCGACCAAGGCCGGCCGCTCCGTGCTGTGTCTGCACAGCGCAGGTAACTGCACAGACCAGTGGCACGTGAACAGTCACGTGCCATTCCCGTGCCCGTGCTGCAGCCGTCAGGACGCACGGCAGGCACGTGGCCGGGGGGAGGGGGGGGAGGTCCTGGCCCTCCCGTCCAGGATTAAAAAGAAGAAAGAAAAAAATTGGTTGTCTGTACAGTCGGTTTACGAACGATAGTTTAACGTGACAACGTCATAACAAAACATTGATGATATGATTGCATACTTTATGAATAACATTGAATAATTTTTTTATTTTTATTATAAAAGAATAAATACTTGAAATTATACTAGTAATCAGATTTCTAAAATGCAAGAATAATTAACCTTTATTGCCGAAACTGTTGTTGTAATAAGCAATGAAAACCACATTAACTTTTCACTTCACTTTATAAACATTCGAGTGGAAGAGAGATAGATGCGGCGCAAGCGTACAATGAGCGTAACGGGACACTTTTTCGTGCGTTCATCGATTTATTAGACGTTGTCACTTCAAAAACACGCGAACATAATTAGAAAATAACAGCAATTTAGGTACCTACGGTTACAAAGATATCATTTTGGAAATTTTGTAATCCTAAGTGGGCAACATGAGTGCGTTTCCTCCATATTACAGCCCTCATACACAGAAACGGCAGAAATTGTTTTTCCAAGTAGGTACGTTATATGTGTATATATATATATTTAAAAAAATATATATAATGACAGTTTGTACACGTGTTACTGTAAGCATGTCTTTCATAAAACCTGACACGCGTGTTTCATGTATTTATTAATGTTAATATGCATGTATTAATGACTTGTCTTAACGAAGTCAAACAATTGACTTTAGAACACAGTATTAAAAACAGTTAATTAAAATGAACTAAATATAAATTGTCCAGTTTTATTTTCTCAAGCAAAATCATTACTTAAATATTCTATGTGAAACGTTATGATTAAATCTATTAGTCAAGTAATATTTCACGTAATGTTTCAAGTGGTTTAGTATTTTTGTTTTGTTTTGTCATAATGTTGCAGCGTGCTTGAATCAGGGTTCGAACACGCTACAATCTCTCACACGAAGAGGGAAGGGGGGGGGGGCTAAAGCGTGAGAGGATAACATAGAAAGGCAATCCCTTCCGGTAGGGATCAACAGTGTGTGACCAAGAGTATGTTAAAACTGTGCCAAATGATTAACTGACAAAATGTCTAATCAAAATATTTATTATTAACAGGCAACATGATGACACAAATCTCAGGTAACAAATGGCAAATATACAAACGACGTTCAGACAAAAAGACGGCTAGGGCCTGCCCAATTGAGGGCGTACAAATAAATATAGGGCCATAATTTTCTATGCGAAAACATTCACAAGTATTGAGGCATGAGTATATGGCTCAAGCCCCAAGCCCAGTCCACAACAAGAAAACACGCATGCTCTAAACCAAGGTCCAATTACTGTAGCATGCAATGCTGGCCAAATGCCTTAAACTAATTACAAGTTACATAGAGTTTGACGACGCACAGTGGGGCCAAATCCGAATTCCCTGGCCAAAAGTCAAAAAGGTTTGACAGTTGGCGCGAATTATCGTACTCGGAGGTTTTCGGGGTCGCTGAGTTCAAATCCATTGTTGTTACATCGAAATTCGAAATATTTACTTCGAAATTACTTCGAAAACAGCGAAAATGTGCCTTTGACGCAGAAAACGGTGTATTTGCTGGGTTTCTGAAGTCCCTAATTGTACATCTTTAAATGTTACGTCAAAATTTAATAACATTACTTCGAATTTTAATCAAAATTACTTCGAAAATACCACAACATTGATAGTAGCGTTAAAAAAATTGTCCCCTGAATGATTTCGAGGTCGCTGAATTCAATTTGTTTATTTTTACATAAAATTCTAACTAGTTACTTCGAAACTACTTTGAAACAGCCAAAAAGAAGCGTTTGACGCAGAAAACGGGATTTGGTTGGGTTCCCAACAAAACTGATAGCAAATCTGTTAATGCTGCTTTCAAAATTCGAGATGACTTCTCCGCAATTTGTTCGGAATAACTTCGGAAGTGTCAAAACATTATTTGCACGTAAAAAGTAGAGCCTCGGGGTTTTTGAGGCTGCTTAATTCAAATACCATAAAACTTATTTTAAGCTCGCAGTTTTTACCTTTAAATCTGAAGTGGTCATTTGGAAATTGATTTGAAATATTAAAAAGTATAAGTCTGACGAACAAATACCGGATGTGATTAGGCTGAAGGCAGTGATTGCAAATCGTTTGCTTAGGTTTGTATTTGACACGAACATCAAAAATAATTTTATAAACTTTTTTAATACCATAAAAATTAAAAATTAAATCGAAGCTAACAAGTAGCTAAAATTAACTAAGAAATTATTTATGCTTCCATATTTTTTAAAGATAAACAATCAACAAAAATATATTTACTAAACAAGTAAAACAGTCGACTGATAATGAAATCTCTTTTGATGTGTAGCTGTCTTTGGCCAAAATGGCAATGCAAGAAAAAAACCCAGTCTTCCTCAGATTCACTATCAAGAGTACTGGTGTCACTTCTACTGTCATCATCAGGTTGTTTTAAGAGGGCAACAACATCCCCACTCAGGCTGCCTGAGAATAGTAGTCTTTAGTACTTTCCAATGGCTTTCGCGTTTTGTGCTTTACAAAACTCGGTCTGGCATGGCGTCAGCCAGACAAATAAACAAAACCGTACGCGCGAAAATCCGAAGTACAACTAGCGCCAGGCAGCGCAGGGCGTGCTTGGTAAATCGTGCATCAAGTGTACACATGTCGTCTGCTAACAAAATTATAAGAAAATAAAAGCTTAACACATTTAAATATATTGCAGATTAATGGTGACATGTTATAATGATTTATAACAATTATTGTTTGCAAATAGTCACGGTAAAAAATATTTATAAACGGTACATAACAAGTGACAATTTCTTACGCACGACTACTGTGCGTGGAGATCGGCAGCCACTCACAATGTTTGTTTACAGTCGGCTTTGTTTATTTCAGAACTCAGCTAAGAGTGAACAAAGAATAATAAAAAAAACGATGATTCATCTTTGTTTACCACCTCCGAAACTTTCCAGTCAAAACACGAGAACCAACAAAAACACGCGTGGCGGTCACCATCGCTCGCAGCCCAGTTGAGTTTCTGCAGCTGAATATACTCCACGGGCAAATTAAAAATTATGTATCTTTCAAACGAGCAAGTTTGAGCAAATGCCGTTTTCAGGGATATATAGGGTACATATTAGGGTACCTAAAAACACAAAAATCTGGTTGGGGGAAATCGGGGGAAATTTTGTAGCTCAAAGAACAGTTAGGTTTACTTAAATTTTACCGTTATTTTATTAAAATACGTTAATTTGTAAGGTAGTTGCAGCTTTCCCGATACGAAATATGTACCCTAAGAATCAGAAAAGAACGTAGATTAAGCTAGTACCTCTGAGAACTCTAAAATGTTGAACCAAAAGTGAGTGCATCAATCAATAAACGACGTTTTTACTACCTAAATTTTTTCTGGAAGTTGAGTTTTTTGTCTTCTCTCAATTACTGTGCAAAAACTATTCGTCATAACGAAGTGATTTGTGAAATTCTTGATGCCCTGGACACTTATATTTCAAAATATAACTACAAGATTCGCGAGAAAAAAAAATTAATTTTAAGACTTTTGGCAAGGGAATTCGGATTTGGCCCCACTGTGCGACACGTCGACAACAGGGATGGCGCACTGCACATGACACGATAACATTTCAGGGCAGAAGAACTAGGAAAAACGAATTTAACAATACTGCCCAACATCACTGCCTAACCAAATCTACCGTCCACACTGGTTTAAAGTATTTATAATGTAGCTAACCATTAGTATCCTTTTATCAACACCGCCATATTTATTTACAATGAATTTTTTTTTTTTCCTAGCCTAAGTTAATTCTAAGTGTGTAGAGGAGGGTCCAGGTTAGGGGAGGACCTAAGTGTGTCTCAGGCCGAAGCCTATACACTCTACCATGCGGGTTTTTAACCATGCAGGACAAGGGCGCGTGCATCGTGTGCTATTGGGGTTTACTGGCCAGCCATGGCTGCAATTGGCGCCATGACTGACGCCCCATTGGTCGCTTAGCTTAAAAGCTAGCTAATGTGACCCAGGTAAAACCTGCATAGACACAGGGAAAACCCTGGGCCGGTTCATGCGGGGATCAATTAACATGCATTAAGCAAGCAGGTAACTACTGGACAAGAGGAAGAAGGGTCCAGGTAAGAAGAGTTGGAGGGGCTGAAAAATCAACCATGCTGGAGTTGGGTGCTTGGGCCTTGCGGCCCGCATTTAAAGGTTGGGAACTCCTGGGTTATTATTAACCAGGGGCGCAAGCACCCCCAGGGGCGGGCGACTTCACTCGTCAGCCCAGCCACAGCTGCCCAGGCAGCCACAGTTAAAACAGAAGTGGGCAGACGAGCCAGTAAACCGGCTCGAACTGCTGGCTCTCGGAGCGAAAGGCAGCCTGACATTGCGCCATCTTCATCTTCCTTCTTCCAGTCAACAGCCAACGACCTTTCAAGCCAGGGTGGGGGTAAGTCGTTCAGGCGAATGAAGTATCTTGCGAGTCGGACCCTCTTGCCCCCCAAATTCCCGGGTCGGTTGAAGGTCGCGCCGCCCAGGCTACCACTGGCTCCAACAGGGCCCCAACTTGAAGGCGCCGCCATCTCTTCCTTCAGAATTCCGACGCTGTTCAGTTCCGTTGCGCGCGCGGCAGTCCACAGCTCCGCAAGTTCCAGCCCGCAGTTCGTCTACACTTCGCTACTAAGGCACATCGAGCTCCCCTGCGGTGCCTTCGCCGACGAAGCTGCTTTCTGCCGCGCGCCGAGCTACATTCAGGCTACCTTTCTCCCCGACAGCCGTGATAACGACTCCACAGGCCGGCCATTGGTCCGCGGACTGCTATTGGTTATTCACAGCCACCCCAGCGAGATTGCAACTCTCGAGCTGGGCTCCCGTATCCGCCACCCGCGGGACGCGGTCGGTAGCAGTTGGCGCTGCTAGGCCGCCCCCAGCACGCACACAAAACCAACACGCACTGCCAGCCTTCGGTTACCCAATAGGGCGCAGGGAACTCCCAGCCAACAGCCCGCGAGAGAGATGCGCACGCCCCGAGAGACGACCACCGACTTTTTTACAATGAACAAAAGAAAAAAAAAACCCGAAGATGCACGATCGGGTGTTTGGCTCTCTCGTCTGTGAAAAGCAGGCTGCCCTGGTATGAGTGCCGGATATCCGTCTCTCCCCGGGCAGGCGGTACCGCGGACAGCCGGCAGAGCGTGTGAATGCGATGCGCAGTTGTTTGTGGTCGAGCGCTGGTGTCCCTGGCCTTGGGCGCGGCTGTCACGTGACCCTGGCCTCTGGGGGGGGGGGGGGGAGGGGGAGGGAGAGAGCATAGCGGGCGGACATGCGCTTGTGTGGAAAAGTCTGTCGCAGGGGGGGGGGGGGGGGGACAACAGAATGGGCCAACAGGACCATTAAAATATTTGCGCCGTTGTGAAATGCCAACATCAAAATATAAGTGTTAAATATAAAGAAACCATAGAAATTTCTTAAGCACAATGACTTAGATAAAGAAATAATAATTTTACTGACATTATCACGAGTAGTTCAGAATTTATGGAATGGCGTATTAACGAGGTAACATGTTGAGTTTAATTGCTGTTATATTATGGAAAAAATTTTTGACAATGCTGAATTATCCAGATCTTGGTAGCAATGAAATAAGCATGACTGCCATATGCACATGTGCAGACGTGGGATCGTGTGCATTATTTGCAATAATTTGCAATATTTCAATTATTGAAACTGAATTTATATGATTTTCAAAACCCATACTTTGCCACTATGCAGTTTATAAGTTTCGAAGCAAACGATAAATTATTTTAACATAGTGGTTTGGTTGTTACGTATTGGAAAATAGATATTAATGGTGAAATTTCCCAGCAACTAACGACAGAAAAAAAATTCAAGGTAGCCAACATTTTCTTTCTAAAAGTATCGACGTTCTAAAAGTACTGCACAATTTGCTGATTTACAAAGACAATAAGAGCATTAGTTATAGCTAGAGACCCGGAAATTTCGCGGATTCCTCTGGCCTCAGGATAGAATTCACAGTTATAGGTGTGCTCGACCCATGTTTACTTTCCCATTGGATAATTTCTTAGCGAGAACATTTTTATCCTTGTTATTTGGCACTACCTGATTCGCTTACTTCTCTCCTAGCTGGGCATCATTGGCTCACGGTCGTAGACGGGCGTGTCCAAACAACTGCGTGCCAATCATGAACACAGTGCGAGAGTGTGAAGGTTTGCATTCTAGCTTGCGACTAAATGAATCCGCGAAATTTCCGGGTCTCTAGATAGCATTGAGTTGCGACTCTTTATCTCCCTTGCTTTGTGGTCTGTCGTAAAATTCAAAACTAGGACGCGTGTCTAGAGATAGCCCCTCCCGACGTGACGTTATATTCATGTTTACTTAAATACTTTAATTAACGTGTTAAATTTCTCTTTCATCAAAATTTGTATGAGACTACATGGTATCAATAAAAGAATTTCCCGTTTTTAATGGTATATTATAACAGTTAATATTAGATTATTTACATCATATCATACATCACATTGAAAGTAAACTAACCTGGTTTTTCTTAAATATGTTCAATATGTGCACCTTTAGTTATACGTAGGGATAGGAAAAATTCGCGGGTTCAATGACCTGCAGGATGAACTCCATAGTTCTACGTACACTAGGTCAAATGCCACCCACCCATTGGCTGCCGTCTTGTGAGACGTCCCAACGTAGCAGGCTGTGATACGATAAAGCTTTGGTCGGGCGTTTCTAATTGGCCCAGAGTCATCCAGGTGAGTTGTGAGCCAATAGCAGAGGCAGCACTGAGGTGTAACTATTTGTATTTTAGCCTGTCGCGAAATGAACTCGCGAATTTTTCCTATCCCTAGTTATACGGCACACATCCAACCTAAAGTATAATTCTTCTCACACTCGGTTAACAATTCCGGATTAATTGAAGCAATGGCCTCTTCAATTCTGTGTCTCAACTCTAGAAAATCATTAGGTAGCGTTGGAACGTGGATATTATCTTTTATATAGCCCCGAAGGTAAAAAAAAAAGTCTCATGGCGTTATGTCAGGTGAACGTGGATTCCAGCGAAAAATAGCTCCGTCGTCTCGGCCATTACGACCAATGAAAAGGTCAGGTTCTTCGAGGTTCAACCACTCTCGTACAAAGAGATTCCAATGGGGAGGGGCTCCATCCAGTTGCCAAATGAAGGCGACAAGTTCACCCTCTACTAATTGGGAAAAGAGCCATTCTTTCGTGCTGCAAAAATAAAGCAGTATTCGCGCATGTGCACATCTAAAACTTTTTGAGTTATTAAGAGTGAGCTCGGGGCTCACTGGGTGCAGGGATGCCTACTGGGGGTTTCCCTCCCCCAAAATTAAGGGGGAACCAAGATGTAAAGTTTTTTGAAGTGAAAACTTCTTTAGCCGCGTTGAGCGATTTTTGGTAGGGGCAAAACTTATGGGTTCGCGTCACCGACATGCTAGTGACGTGTTGCGCCAGACTGGCGACGCGCAGCGGCCTGTGTACATGTATACGCATATATACACTAATACATTGTATATGCTCGACTGTATCATGTGCGTGTTGGACTCTTTTTCGGGTGGGTAAGATCTTGTGAGTTCGCATCACCGACATGCTGTAGTAGCAGTAAGTGAAGTTAATTTGACCACGTGAATACATGACCTAGGTCTGACATCACTGGTAAGTCATAGCTAGGTAATGAATTTTTACGTAATTTTTACATACCACTGACATCTGTTGTGACTAAAAAATGATGTAAGGATAAATGATATCGTACTGACATAATACCAAAATCATTTTCTTACTTACATTTGACGTAGAAATGATGTCATATTACACATTCAAAAACAAAGTTTTAAGTTTTCATTTCTTTTGACAGTCTCCATGACTGGCTATAAGGTAGTGGAGGGTAAGTTTGCGCAGGCGGGAAAGTGTGCGCAGTGATATTTTTCAGTAATTGGTATCACTGGTGCAGCAACTGACATGCTAGTATTGTAGCGAGTTGGGAAAGAAGCAAGAAGAATGAACAGCGAAGATTCCTAATTGAATTCTGCGATTTGTACAGGTAATATACTAGTTTTCACCGTACATAATGTAATATTTTGGTATGTTAATATAAGGGCTTAAGCCTTTGAAAACAATTCAATCGTGTTCTCGCAGTTGTCGCGTAAAAACTGGCAGGCGTAGCTTACGTTTGCTGTAGCTCACTTGTGAAAATGTTCCTTTTTATGCCATCTAGAGGGATTTTTATGAACTAGTGTTGCAGGCGTGCAAGTGTGCGCACCATTATTGTTAATGCGCACACTTACCCGCCGGCGTACACTTTGCCTCTCGTTCCCGAAAAATACATTCAATTAGATTATTATTAGTATTTTGCTATTACATAATTCCTGTATTGGAATCATAGGTTCATATTATTTTTTCCAGTTGTAGAAGTTGAAGAATTGGAGGATAAAATAACAGGAGAAGAAACAAAGACGCAAGAAAACACAAACGTGTCACAAATATAAATCATTCCAATTGCTGGTACTTCGTCAGGACCAACTGTCTCAGTCACAGCGATTTATCCCTTGCCCAAAGCTCAAAAGCAAACCAAAAGGAAAATAATTGGGCAGAAATATGAGATTTTAACTGCAACACCTTACAAAAATTTGCTCTTAGAAAAAAAGAAACTTAAAGAAGAGGAAGAAAAGAAAAAAAAATTGAAAATTTGAAAGCAAGAGCTGAAAGAAAGCTAATCAAGTCAAACACTCAGTTGTTGAAAAACAACAAAGAAGAGAAATGTGAAACATCGAAGTTACTTTCAGCCAAACGCAAACTAACATTCAATACGAGAAGTGCGTCCGATCAGCTATCTCCTTCACAAGACTACGTCTGCCCTGGATGTGATGAATCATGCAGTGATGAGGACTGGGTGCAATGTTGTGAGTGCAGTGAATGGTGGCATGAAGTTTGCTCATCTTATGAAGGGTGCGGAGTTTTTTTTATTGTGATTATTGTTTAAAGAATATGTGATGATTTTGACTGGGTGCGAGTAGTGTGTGTAGGGAATAGTAGCATCAGATTTATTGGTTGTATAAAAATAAATTCTAAATGTTTTAATGATCAAAATAATATTTTACATTTATGTATAAATGTATAAATGTTCGCCCAGTACGATTTTATGTGTAAAAGTGAATACAGTGGGTACAGAAATATAAAATATACGATGTACAACTGATAAGAATTATGCGCACACTTACCCGACATGCTGCGCACACTTACCCTCCCACAGAGGGTAAGTGTGCGCAAATGCCGACTTTTACCATTTTGCTCATTAAAAGAGAATCTCCTGCTGTATAATTACTTGGGCTCTTCAGGACATTCTCGAATAATTATTCTATCATCCTGTATTATTAATTTTCTTCAAATGCGTGTTGGTAAATATTTATGCCAAATATTCCACTAAATGCGCACACTTACCCTCCACTACCTTACATATTTTTTTTTGAAAAAAAAAGGGGGGTGGTACATTTATTTAGGGGTATTCTTTGGTGGGAATTTTTAGTGGGTGCATTATTTAATAAATTTTTTCGAGGGCTTGAAATTAAAATGTACATATCTTGGAAAAAGTGAGAAAAGAACAGCAACACAAGTGGCGCTGGTGGCTGGATTTCGCACTACGACCAACAACAACTTGCTGATCGAGAGAATTCAGTTTTTACTTTTACCGTTTCAACGTTTTCACGTCGTCAGTTGTCACGTTGAGGTTTTGTCCGTTGGTTTGTTGTCTATTCGCGAGTTTTATTGGATTGCAAACTAAGTCGTTTATGTTTTTTTTTTTTTGTGGTTCCAAGGAATAAAAATAACACAAATAATAATTTATTCGTTTTCAAATCTTTTCAAGAATGCCAAAAAAAAAAAAAAATTCATAAAAAATATACGAAATATTGGGAGAACGCTCCGGAACTTCAAGTTTAGTAAACATGTATTATTTAAACCGAAAATAAATTCGTACATATATAAAATTGTAGTTACTGAATGTTAGTTTTAAAAAAAAATTATGCTCTATTTGGGCAGAAAATTATGAAATGTAAATATGCATAATCTATATTGAAAGTGAAAAACGTGGTTCAAGAGAAAAATTTTTTTAGCTTTCAAACAGGGTGTACGATGAAAACTTTATAGAGGTTTTTAATAGACATCTAGGGGGATTTGAAGTTGGTCCTAGGGGAACACTCTAGAAGTTGGCATCACTGACGGGGTGGGCTCCTGCCCGTCCTGGTAACGAGTCGAGGTGGTTTGCGATGTCAGCTCGCGTTTCATGATGTGAAGTTTTAGAATGACTGGGCGGGCACCCATGTATCTGTCGGAGCTGCTTTGCTACAATATAAAAAGTTCAACATTAATTGTTTAAATTTAAGTCTGTGAGACTGTCAGGATGTTAATAATTATGTTAAAATGTTGAAATTTTGACTGTAATTATTTTAGATTAAGCTCATGAAAGTACGTATACGGATATAAACCGAAATCCAACACGCATTTACGGAAGATACGGCAAGTTTTTGGCTATTCTTTCTCACACAAAGTTTGACATTACGTAACTCCTTATCTATGGCAGTGTTTAGTCAGGCGCTGTCTGCGCGCAGTAGCGCCCACTTGAAGACTTGCCTCTGAGACTGTCAGGCAAGGGCTGTGAATTTTGACAAGGCTCATTCATTCTCATTTCGATAAACTTCTAGGCAAAAATATTCCGCGAAAATAAAGGAAATTATTGGCATATTTATCTGGGAATCTCAGTGAAATGTCTCACATTTACGTTTTTTTTTATCAATGGACTTAATGAAAGTAACAAAGTTCTCTGGTGACTAACATAATTTTTCCATATATCAAAATATAATTCGTTTATATCTTTAGTCATTTAAAAAGAGGTATTGCAAGAAATATTTATTTTAAAGATGCTGCATCTGTATTGTGTGAAAAATAAACAATTATTTCGTTATTTACCAACGAATAAAAATAGTGACGCGGTCAGGGCCTGATTAACCCTTAGGATATTTAGGCTGCAGCCTAGGGCGCTAGGGGGGGGGGGGCGCTGAAATCATGTCTTCGCATACACTATTAATCTAGCATCATTGCATCTACCCTACATATTTCAAACTAGACCGAGACAAAACACTAGAACTAAATGTGCTGTGAACTGAAAAAGCTTGGGACTTCCTGATTTTAACATTGATAGGTAGTATGAACAATGTTAAAATGTTCACACTAGTAAACAAAGCCCATAATTAGCCTAGGACGCGGTCCATTCCCTATCGGGTCTTCCTCACAATTATTGACCGAGATGGCGGTATCAATATGATTTTGAAACCTCAGTGCTAGCAGTTTTGTGACGCATTGATAGTTTTGAAGAGCCTGTACTTATTTAGTAGCTACACGTTTTCGTGCCATATTTTATGTTTCAAAGCATAGACATTGACGAGCTGATGCTTGGCGTGGCTCAAGTGATGTCCATCCTTGTCCTTGTCTCCCGAAGCTACGTGAGACACGACAATACTGGCCAGGGCTGAAGAGCTCCTAGGATAGACTCCACAATCCTCTACACACTCAGGCAAATGCCACCTGCTCATTGGCTATTGACTCGGACACCTGCCAACTGGGACGCTTGCGATTCGATACTCTTTTGGTTGAAGGTGTTTCATTGGCTCAAAATCCTTCAGATAAACTGTGAGTCAATCACAGAAGCAATATAAAGATACAGTTGTTTGTATGATATTATATCATGACTTGAACCCGCGAATGTTTCCGGTCTCTAATCATAACAGGATACATTCGAGAAGCAGTAAAAATATCAAAACACCCATCAAACATAAACAAGGAGTATGACTACAATTTAAGCAAAATGTGGGAACCACTTCTCAGAAATACTGAAAACTAATCTCTGCATCCAATAAAATACAGATCGCCCATGGCCTGGCCAGACGGCCCAGGAAACCAAAAGAGAAAAAAGAGGCCTTTGACTGGCCAGCAGCTTCAACCAACTACAGAGGTCCAGCCAACCAGAAGAAATGAAGGCTGTAATTGGCCTAAGCTGCAGCGAGTCAGCGAGTTAGGTACACGTAACGTTTTGTAGCATTACACTACAAGCCAGCGCACACACAGGCCCGTGTGCCAAATCTATCCGACAAGACACGCACCCCCGCCGTAGATTCAAACGATTCTACACCAGTGTGGGGTGCACCTGAATTACAATGCACCAAGCGAGTTGTAGACACTCCTGTTTCTGGCCTCGCCCACGCTTACTGCCCCGGATGGCAGTGTGATGAATCGGCGAATGTCACGAGTGAAGCCTGCAGTGCACTGGCGACTGGCGGCCTGCAGTGACGATTTTTTTTTCTAACCTAACTAAAACTAAGTTTATTTTGGAGGGGTCCGGGTTAGGGAGGGACCTGCTTGCAGTGACTCACGGGCACTGAGGCACGGTGAGGCACGGTGAGGCACGGTGAGGCTCGATGGCCGCGGGAGCCGCCCACTCCCCCCGCAGCTGCGGTGAGGTCACTCCCCGCGACCACCACCAAGGTCGCAGATAACTGCTATCGCGCTGTCAGTGAACTGTGCGCGTGACGTGGCCAATCTCGCCACCTGCAGCGCCTCGAGCAAGGAGTATAGAAGTAGAGAGAGATTTCACTCCCAGGTTGAAACTCTTTCCTTATTTTTTTTCTCGAATAACCGCCACTATGTAATGTAATAATACCAACAACCAGCGTGAAATAAACCATGCAAAAATGTATTTTCAATACGTATTTTATTAATGCATAATGTTAAATTATGGTTTTAAAATAGTTTTCGAACGGTTTTTTTTTTAAATTTATTAAATGTATGTACAAAAATTGAATTCAACGTTATTGTTTAAGAAGGTAATTTGTTTGTCCCAATACCGCAGGATCTAGGGCTCAATATTGTATAGGATCTAGGGTGTTATTTTTATTCCAGATTAATGGAAATATTTTTAATTCCCCCCCCCCCCCCCCCCACACACACACACACACAATTTTTTTGAAATTAGAATCGTTCGGAGAATAACTTAGGTTATCATCTCTCCATCAAATTAATAACTTATTCTGAAGTCCAACAAAAACACTAACCTAACAACATCATTAGGGAAACTAAAATTTTTCACATCGTTTCTAGCCTTAATATTTTCACAGTGCGGCACCCAACATCTTCTTCCAAAAGTTTTCTTCTTAACTTTTTCCATCTCAATTTTTTAAACAACTCAAAGTTATACCAAATTGCATTCGTTTCAAATTCAAACTATAACAGTTTTAAATTTTTAAACGAACAGTGACACCAACACCTACATTCAAAATATCAAAGAAATAATGTATTTAGCATGAATGATTTTAAACGAGTAAACTAAAGTAAATTTCGAAAATAAAATCAGATTCCTTCATCAAAGTCAAATTATTCAATATAAAATTATAAAATTATTTAGTTTAAAATAACTTTCTCACGTTGGCACAAGTCTTTTCACAGTCTTCAATAAGCCATCGTAGGCCCTATCTAGTGACTATCCCCTGGCCACGAGTGAAGAGGCACTCGCTGCTGCACAGCGCCACCTATAGGACGTGTAAAATTTGTCCGACGGCACAGCACGAATAACTACCTGTGTCCGCCAAGTCGTTTATGCTGCTGCCTTATAACTCATTTATTCAATAACATGTCGTATATTTATATTTTCATCACCTTCGAGATCATAATATTCTTCTAATATTTCACCTTCATTCCACTTTTCTGATTATCCTCGTTAGCAACATTTAGCAACATTTAGCGTGTTTGTGCTTATATTATGATGTTTATTCAAGACACATCTTCGAACAAATGATTTATGGCACTGGTTGCAAATAATTTTTTTTTGTTTTTGGTAAGGGCCCAATATACAATTCGTCCTCTCATGACGATTCACATTCTTTCTCAAAGTAAACTCCTTGCTCAAATAACTTCACCGGTGGCCTTTTGATAATGCTGCAGGCAACGTCCAGAATTCATATTTGTTTCTCTAATGATATCAAATACTTAAAAAGGAATTCCATAACTTTTTTTTTTTTAAATTTGGTGCCTATAGTAGTTCTGATTTTCACTAACAGATGTTGCATAATGTAATAACACAGTGATTATTTGAGCTATAAAACAATCTCAAAATAATTTGAATCCTGCCTAGCATATGTTACCATCTTTAATAATCAAAAATTCATAATATGTTGAGTCGTAAAAGCAGTCGCTGTTTTATGTGGGATACGGAATGCTCTCTCTCTCAGTCGCAAGAGAAGGACGGATTCGCTAGGCATCAACGGGAAAGGAAATCTGCTTGCATTGTAGAAACTAAACAAGGCATTTATTGTTTGATTGCCACCTGATTAAAATGTTATAAGTGTTGTTTTAATAATATGAATTCACAAACCAAACGAAACTACCTATATATATATATGTATCCATATATATATATCCATATATATATCCATATATATATCCATATATATATCCATATATATATCTCCATATATATGGATATATACTATATATCCATATATATATCCATATATATATATAATGAAGAAAACTTGTAACTAGTGATGGATGGGTTTCGCCAAGAAGAAGGATAGGAAGTTGCCAGACCTTAACTATATAACCGTGTGGCGGACATAGAGAAATAACACAAACTCACTGTCTGTGTGTCCATGACCTACCTCCTATAATTTTCTACTATAAAATTGGATTTCACCACTATTTCACCTCCTTTGGGGTGGAATTTATTATTTATAAGCAGTATATGTCACTCTCCGGCCCATAAATACATAAATAATATATATATATATATATATGCAAAAAATCATGTCGATACATCGCTCCGTTGCTGCGACAAGAAAGACAAACACACTTACGCATTTATAATATTAGTTTGTCCGTACATGAATGAAATTATCTCTAACCCCTCCTGGCATACATACATACATACCAACATCCAATTTTGTGTGTGTGTATATATATATAACACTCATGTGAACAATTTTCAGTAGCCGTATCACTACTTTAGAGG
This sequence comes from Bacillus rossius redtenbacheri, assembly GCF_032445375.1. Lineage (NCBI taxonomy): Eukaryota > Metazoa > Arthropoda > Insecta > Phasmatodea > Bacillidae > Bacillus > Bacillus rossius. The sequence continues at coordinate 14,982,264 of NC_086338.1, read as the reverse complement.
ACATATGTTAACCTTTTGTGGCTCAAACTAACTAAATATACATTTTAATATTTATATATAGCATAGGCGTACCCAGGGGGGATGTTTTGGGGGTTCAAACCCCCCCCCCCCAAATAAGGCAAGAAAATTATGAACACTCATGTCATTCGAGCTCAATTTCTAAACACAGACCAACGAGATAAATAACGTCACTAAGCAGCCCAATTGGTAAATAAATGAAAACAAATTTGAATTGCAGTGGTTGGTTCATGATAGCTCAGTCTAAATTCTAAATTCTCAAATCGTGATGATTGGTCTATGGAATAATCAGTTCAACTCTACTTTGATTATGTTTTAGATTTGCTTAGTAGAATCGGGCATTGAGTAACAGTAGTGATTGTGACCTAATTTCATACAAAACTCTATAAAACTATTAAAACGTGGGGCGGATGGGAAGTTTTTTTGGTCGTTTTGTCAAGTCAGGTACTTTCATTTAAATACTGTACATCTGTACGTATAAATCGAAGAAAAAAGTTCGATTATCGCAAGGTGCGTAATTTTAAACGACTGTTACAAACATTGAAAAGCTGAAATATAAATCTCTCGCCTCAGATGAAAGGGACCTCGTTGAGTGCAACGTGATGTGAAGTTGTGTTTGAGTCAGTAGCTTAATGGCCTCAACTCAATGTGTAGGTGTTTTTAGCGAATATTGTAATAGAACAATATCATTTAATATATATATATATAATATACTAGCTGCCCGACCCAGCTTCGCACGGCTATACTAATGGAGAAAAATGAAACTAAATATCCCATTTACAGTAATAATAAATAAAATAAAATGCTATTAATTTCGACAAAAATTTATTTCAATGCTTTGCGATGTACCGGAGAGAAAACGAGACGCACCGATGGTTTCCCGATTCTCGAGCACGCAACGTACAACTGATGTACCCGTACTTTGCTACGGCAGTCTACAGGCAGAACACCTGCGCCGCTCATTATGCATGCCCCTCCTTGTGGGTACGCCACTGCCGCGCCTCGAATGGAAAAAAAAAATCAAAGCAATGCTTGCTGCCATGGAGACGCAGAAGGCATAAACAATGCAAAATCCCGCTGTCCCACTGTTTCCCGGGCTTAACCACCCTTGGGAGTTGATTTTCGGAAAACGTCATCCTGCATAACATGAGGAATATTACTGTCAAGTTCAAGTTTGTAAGATATAAAATTGAAAAAAAAAGGGCAATTTTTGATATTTAAAGTCCCCGTAAAATTTCAACGGTGATGAGGACTGCACTAACAGTGAATTAGTTCTTGCCATAGAGACGAATGAAGCATCAAAAAACAACAGCCGTTGCCATGGTGATTTTCTACCAAAAACTTGAATTTTGATATTTTACACCCCCAAAACTCCCTTTGGGAGCTGATTTTCGGAAAATCATATCTTAGTGAGCGTCTACATACATCACAAAATGAGTAACTAAGCTAAGTTTCAATCGGTTGAAAGATTTCAAGTCAATCGTAATGAGTCAGTCAGTGGTATTTCGCACAAATATTTTTTTTTAAAATTAAATAATTTTACATAAAATAATAATTAAATCTTTACAGAAATATGCCTCGAATTGAAAAAAAAAAATCGATCTAAGCGATGCCCGTTGCATGAAGATGCAGAAGGCATAAACAATGCAAAATCCCGTTGTCATGGAGATGGAGTACCCACTGTAATGTGCTTAACCACCCTTGTAAGCTGATTTTCGGAAAACGCTGTCATTAATCGAAATAAAATGTAGCCTATATGTAAAGTTGGACAAAGTTACAAATATCAATGCAGTAGTTTCGGAAATTAGCCCGGACAAACATCGTGACACGAGATTTTTATATATAAAGATTTAATTCTGTTTTGCTACACTTGAATTGTAAAGCCTAAACTACAACAGCCCGTCACATCCGTCCGTCAGCCGCCAAGCGATATACAACTGCACTTCACTTCACTGCTAGGATTTTGGCCTTGAGCAGTATCCGTTTAGCCAGAAATATCAATTTCATTATTCTTTTTCATCATCTTTTATCGCAAGTGTATATTTGAATAAGTCTCAATTTTACTCCCATACCTTACCCGGGACTCGAACCCAGAACCTCTCCCACCATAAGCCGGTGTGCATCCGACTACGCTACGGAGGTCGGCTGGCTATTTACAACACTCCGCTCGTCCATCATAATATTTCTCCATGTCAATGCTGACAACTGTTGAGAAAACTTAACAATTTGGGGGGAAAAAATTGTCCTATGTAATTATATTACTTAAACAATTATGCAATGTAAGTACTTGAATCTCATTAAACTCAGAGTTTTTTTTTCGGTATGTATTTTCACATTTCCAGAGTTACCATACGTAATTATAATACTTCCGTGACTTAGACCATTTTTGATTCAAAAAAGAGCTTCAAAATGTGTCCAAACGTAAGCTAAGAAATGATTTTGGAATCAACTAAACAATGAAACAAACTTTAATACATTTTAATATAATATTTTATATGCAAACACCTAGACGACATTAGGAGGTTATAGTTTCATCCGTTCACCCGTCAAAAGTATAAAGTTACCAAGCTTTAGACGGACGAGTGAATGACATTTTTCGGTCCATCTTATTGGGTGCAGGTCACGTAATTGACAGACGGATGACGGATGGACAGGCTATTGTAATTCCGGCCTTAGTTGCTAACGTCCTTATAATCAAATTATACAGCAATTATTCTATTGTCATGCCGTTAACTTATTAGGAATAAGTTTGTAAAGTGCGTACGTAAATTCGTTAAGTTAACTTATTATTTTTATTTATATATATATCTTTTTGGTTTATTTTGTAGGTATTTGAATATTGTAATGTGAACTAACTTAAGTTAATTGAAAGAAAAATTACATATCAACAATAGCCCAGGTTAAAAAATTAAATTTGAGACTATTCTATTTATTTACTCAAGAAATAATTAGTTTTTGGTGTTTATGCAGTTTTTCTTAAAAATCTGGAAGAACACCCCCCGAAAAAAATTCCTGGGTACGCCTATGATATATAGTATGTATGTATGTATGTATGTATGTATGTATGTATGTATGTATGTATGTATGTATGTATGTATGTATGTATGTATGTATGTATGTCGTAGATAAACTCCGACACCTTTTGACCGATCACCATGGAAGTTTGCACATCGAAGTGGTTTTTCATGGAGAAAGTTTTTATGCTATCCATTTTTTTTCGTAACTCGCCGCTAGATGGCGCTGCAGCGCATCAACTTCCAAACCTTTCAACCGTTCGCCATGGGTAAACAGAAAATCATAGGTCATAGACATACAAACAGTAATTGTGTATCATTTCTCTATGTACACCACACTGTCATAGAGCGCTATCCATTTTGCTTTAACTCGCGTACAATATATCACCCTGTGTTCTGCCCGGGCAACGCCGTGTACTGCCGCTATGAATAACTATTATTATTTTATTTGCAGGCAAATTAAATTTGTTTTAACGCATAAAAATGAATTTTTCAATTCATTTGAGCCACCTGGAATCTTACTCCCCAAATTGACGTTAAAAATTGTTTCGTCAATACTGCTTCTTCGGAATCTGAACACGCCAAAGTGATGCAACGGAACCAGACTTCCCGTGGGGAAAAAAAAAAAAAAAAAAAAAAAACGGATGTCAAATGTGATTGAAGCAACAGTAACGGCAAATGTAAAGGAGAAGAAGCTGTGCTTATTCCGCGCATTCCGAGTCCTCGCCGAGCTGCCCCTCACGTTCAAACGTCTGCAATTTCCCGCGCGTCTTGCGTCCATGATGACAATGCACAAAGCTCAAGGGCAGTCACTCGCGTTGCCGGATTAAATTTAACAAACCCATGTTTGTTTTTTTCCGCATTGTCAACTATATTTTACGGACGATAATTTTACGTGATAACGTCATTAGAAAACATTGATGAAAAATTGCATACTTTTTCATTTTCAAATATTGTTTACAGTTTTTGCAAATTTAATTTAAATAATTTGTTTAAATATAATCACGAACAATTTGTTAAAAAAAAAAAAAAAGCCCGCCATAACCTGTTTGATATTATAGAAGATTTTCTCGCACGGTGGTTTGGCCGTATACTTGCACGCTCGGCTCAGGCGGAACGTGACAATGAGTCATGCTTTTTCGTGCGTGCAGTCGGCGTCATCGATTTAAAAGACGTTATCACGTCAAAAAAAACTAATTAGTTTAATTACATAACTGTTCTTTAAGGTGAATTATTACTAAAAAAAAATTATGTTTAGTTTATACTAATAAATATAATGAAATCTTATCACTTTTTCCAAATGTTTTTATAACTTATTATAGTTTCTAGGTAAAATACAAACCCACCATTTTTAGATATAAGGGCGACGTCTGCCAAGCGCGGCTCCAGAGGAAGGGCGCAGGGGGCGACAGCCCCTTCCGAGCCCAAATTTTACTTCTTATTTCTTTGTAGGGAATATTAATGTTAACTTAAATACTTTCGTTAATGTGCTAAACTCTTCTTTCAATCAAAATTTGTACGAAAATACTAAATGTCAGTATTCGAGAGCATATATTTTGTGAATATCCCCAAGGGCAATGTCATCCTGCTGTGTGCGAGAGCCCTGCCCGAGAGGTGTTCCTGGCAGTCGCGCATGTCGGCGGAGCATGCATGCACGCATGCACTGTGCCGCAGGGAAGGACGGCACGACCGGCGCCGGGGGCTGGTGCCGGCGCGTGCCCGCCAGACACGTCATCATGGGCGTGCTGGCCTTCAAGCTGGTGCTCGTCACCTACATCGGCGCCATGTCGTCGCTCACGGTGGTCGCCATGGTGCGGCCGCGCAACGCCTCCAACGCCTCCGCCGGGGGCGACTGCCCCGCGCCCCTCGCCCCCGTCAACGCCAGCGGGCCGCCGGACGGCCAGGTCAGCTCCGCCAGCTCTCCCGCGCGGCGGCTGGTTCAGCTTCCTTGCAAAACCCCTCATTGCTAGAGACCGGAACAATTCGTGAAATCATTTCGCGACAGGCTAAAATACAAATAGTTATGCCTCAGTGCTGCCTCTGCTATTGGCTCACAACCAGGGCCGATGCAAGGTAAATTGGCGCCCTAGGCGAAAAACCTTAATGACCCCCACACCCCTCACCCCGCCGGACACCCCAAAAAATTTTTCCTTGCCTCAAAATACATCCCGTAAGCTTAAGATTATGTAAACAATCAAATGTAAGCAGGCTTGTGTTTTTTTTTTACTTTTTTACTTATTACAAATCATAAACAGGTCACCGTGGACTTCAAATAATTACTTATATCAATATAAACATTCCAAACTGTTACAAAAATCCATTTTCATCTAGTTTCAATAATTGTTAAACATATGATATCAGCTGTTGTGTGTCGTGCTGCGCCGCCCCCAGCTACTTGGCTCCCTAGGCGGTTGCCTAGGTCGCCTATATGGACGCGCCGGCCCTGCTCACAACTCATCTGGATGACTCTGGGCCAATTAGAAACACCCGGCCAAAGCTGTATCGAATCACAGGCTGCTACGTTGGGACGTCTCAAAACACAGCAGCAAATGAGTGGGCGACGTTTGACCGAGTGTACTATGGAGTTCATCCTGCAGGTCATTTTTCAAAATGACTTAAAATTTACTTATTTCGAGGGAAAAATTCCTATTTATTCCCTCGTAAACATCTGGACGCTAAAATTTCCTCAGAGAGGCTTGAATTCTTTAAAATAGCAAAAACTCAAGACTCTGAGTCATGACCTTGACTTTGACTGTCAACTTGAAACATATTTACAATATTTAATTCCTTTACGATTCAGGTCCTCAGTTCGATTCCAGGTGGACGCACTTGCAAAAAATAATGGTGACAAGTCCTTTCTCTACTAAGGCAGATATTACACTAAATCGTATGGAATCATGGCGGCCATCTTGGATTCTCCATTATAATTTCGTGTGCTGGACAGCACTCCGTCATATTAGTTTAATTTTTAGCCACTGTAGTGCAGTAGTATTTATAACCAGACCATTGTGGCATCCGCCATATTGTAGGCCATGTGGGATGCCATCTTGAATAAATATAATCATTTTCCAAGAAATCCAAAAAAAGTTCGAAAATTCTTTAAAAAAAAATCACTCAATAATATTGATTGAATTGGTGTATATATGTCCTCGTTTCGGTTCTTGGTCCATAAAAATGTAATTTTAGCTTAAAAAATTAATTAAATATGGTGAAAAATCCTAAAAAAAATTTTAAATACCCGTCAGAAATTAAATAAAAATGGGCAGGAATCGCATCAGCATTTAAAAAATGGAAAGATTCCAGTAATCTCACATTCGGAAACAGCATTACCAACAGTGGAAGTTTTTTTGCATGCATTACCAATTTGCTGTCCTACATGAAATCTGGTTATATTCCAGCTTGGGTGATGTCGTTTCCACATGCTATCCTCTTTGTTGTAGCTTCCCTTCAAGGCTCAAAAAACGAGAGATCCAGTGGTTGGAGTGCTTAAGTTGTATAGCTGGGCAAACAAACGATAACAACATCTTCCTTTTCAGCAGTTGCCAAAAAATCTAGGGCACTTACGTGAGAAGCATGTCCATCAAGAATAAGAACTGTTGTTCATGTTGGTTTTCTTGGTACATAATGTTCTACAAACCATCGAAGAAATAGTATAGCACTTGTATAGGAGGATTTTAGATTACCAGCAGGTAGCTCTTCCCTTTCTTAAGGTGTTAACAGGTGTGGACATTTATAGAACCTTAATTTGCTAGCATTTTCCTGGTTTGTTAATGTAAGGGGATCCCTATTCATTAACAGTAAAAATGCGACCTGGTTTGTCCATTCGATTATATTATTTTAACACCGACTAGGATTCTATAAAATGGCATGAATCGTCACGATTCATCCCTGCACCTATAGCAATAGAAAGACCTTCGGCTTATCTTAGCTTTATTTCAGTATTTATTTTGAGAAATGAGTTCAGCCAAGAATACACTGCCATTTCAGCTTCCCTATAAAACTTCTGTTCAGTGTTAAATTTTTTGGCTAACTTGGAAGCTAAAACACGGACTCATTCTCGAAAATGCCTAGATATTTAGCAAAATTAGTATTTCGGAAATTAAGGAGCAGATATAGAACATTGAAGATGCCATATTGGTTTCAAAAAACATAATGTAGTAATAATTTTCAGTCGATTCCTTTCCAAAATTTCGCTTCTTTGAAGCATAGTATAGAATTTAATGGAATGCCTGAAGTTAATATTAAATGACGGCTACAACTAGTTTTAACATATGAAATTGCATTAAGTATTAAGTTTATTTCTGAAAATTACTGCAATGCAATAATACTGTCAATACACACTATGTTATGGATTTTGAAAATGACTTAAGGTGATATTTGCTTTAACGATGGCAAAGTCTTTATCTTAATATATATAAATTCAGTGTCCTGATGTTTGTTTCCAGCGAACTCTTCACCAAGTCAACCGATTTCGATGAAAATTGGCATTTATGTGTAATTTTTTCCAACTTGAGAGATATGATAGTTTTTATTTCGATTAATGGTCTTAATAATTTATAATCAATAATAAACTGATTATCAATGTTGATTGGTGTTTAAGCCCGGGAAACAGTGGGTACTTCGTCTCCATGACAACGTTGCGTGTATTGTTGTATTAAGTTTTTGTCAAAATCAATTAATTTTAATTTTATTTCATTTATTATAACTGTAAATAAGATATTTGGTCTCATTTCCCCCCACCCCCCAATTAATACAACCGTGCGAAGCCGGGTCGGGCAGCTAGTATATAAATAAAGAATTTGTTATGGCATAAAATTTATTGTACTAGTATGGCACTTAAAATGTTACTGTCTCTCTGTCTCTGAACAGTTTAAAATAGTTGTTGACTACGCCTTGTCCACGGTTGCAGAGTGGCGAGTTCGACTGGGACGAGATGACCCAGTCGTACATCTACGCGGCGCCCTCGCTCGGGTCTCTGCTGTGCCTGCTGCTGACAGTCCGCCTGAACGAGGTGTGGGGCCCGAAGCTGGTGGTCGGCTGGTGCATGGCTTCCACGGCGCTGCTGGTGGCGCTGGGGCCCGTTGCTGCCAGGACCGGCGTCTGGGTCTACATAGCGCTCCTCTTCTTGCGGGGGTGTTTGGGCGTGAGTACTAGTCTGTCATCTCATCTCTACATACTGGCCTTCGGAGCATGTTAAAGACAGCACTGCTGGTGGCGCTGGGGCCCATTGCTGCCAGGACCGGCGTCTGGGTCTACATAGCGCTCCTCTTCTTGCGGGGGTGTTTGGGCGTGAGTACTAGTCTGTCATCTCATCTCTACATACTGGCCTTCGGAGCATGTTAAAGACAGCACTGCTGGTGGCGCTGGGGCCCATTGCTGCCAGGACCGGCGTCTGGGTCTACATAGCGCTCCTATTCTTGCGGGGGTGTTTGGGCGTGAGTACTAGTCTGTCATCTCATCTCTACATACTGGCCTTCGGAGCATGTTAAAGACAGCACTGCTGGTGGCGCTGGGGCCCATGGCTGCCAGGACCGGCGTCTGGGTCTACATAGCGCTCCTCTTCTTGCGGGGGTGTTTGGGCGTGAGTACTAGTCTGTCATCCCATCTCTACATACTGGCCTTCGGAGCATGTTAAAAACAGCACTGCTGTTGGCACTGGGACCCGTAGTCTCCAGGACCAACATCTGGCTCTACATTGTGCTCCTCTTCTTCCGGGGATGTTTGGGTGTGTGCACTAGTCTAGTGTCTGTGCTATAAGCCTATTCCACTTCTAACTGACTGCCTATAGAACAAAAGACATAATGCATGGCGGCTACAGAGCTCCTGGTGGCACTGGAAACTATTACCTCCAGATCCAGCGTCTGGCTCTACATATCTCTCCTCTTCTCGCGGGGATGTTTGGGTGAGAGTACTAGTCTAGTGTCTTTGCTATAAGCCCAATCTATTCCTACATACTGGCCTTCGGAACAAATGACTTGGTGCATGTTAAAAACATCACTGCTGTTGGCACTGGGACCCGTAGTCTCCAGGACCAACGTCTGGCTCTACAGTGTGCTCCTCTTCTTCCGGGGGTGTTTGGGTGTGTGCACTAGTCTAGTGTCTGTGCTATAAGCTAATGACGCGTGGCTTCCAGGAGCAGTATCTGGCTATGCAAAGTGCTCTTTTTTTTTGAGGTGTTTGGGCGTGAATACTTGTCTGTTATCTCCACTCTAAATAAATTTTATTTCTTTGTGCTGGATTTAAGAACAAGTTACAAGAGACTTGGTGCACGGTAGCCATTCTTGGAGTAAAATGTGATGGCATGATAGTTTTTAGTAATAATAAAATATTTAAAAAATATGTGTGTGTTCTTATTACGCGCGTTAGAATTTATACTTACTTGGCATAATACAAACTACCCTTAATTTTGCACACATATAATTAATACATACTCAATTGTTGCCCCCGGATAGAGGAAACAAGGGAGGTAGTTAGAGCGACACAAAACTGTGTTGTGAGAGTAGCAAGAATATTAACATGAAATACCGAGAGAGAGCAATAAAAATGTTAATACGATATACTCAAGTTGTCTTCGAATATTAGTATTCGTTATTGGATTGGGCCCGCTTGAATATACCAGGTGGCTGCCAACACAAAAAAAGAAGACATGTGAACAATTAACATGATGCAAATGTAGCGCTTCCGTTAGTCGCCGATGTTCTGCTGATGGTCTGCGGCTTAAGGGGCCTCCCTAGTAGCATCAGAAGTTAGCGGAACACTATGTTTTTAAAATAATGATGGGACTTTATTAATCGACACTACGAATCTGAAAATTTTTCACCCACGAGAAGATAATACACGAATTGTCTGTATAATTTTACATTTTTGTTTTTTTCTATCAAAATATGAAATAAAAAATCACCAACTTGTCCAACTTTGGGGCCATTTTATACTGCTTAGGAGAATGACAGAAAAAAAGTACAAGTCTAGAAAAAAAGATAATTTTTTTCTGAAGAAATTCATGTATTTAAAACATATAGTCATCGCTTTGAATTCCGAGATATCTTTTCCACAATTTCCGCAAATCCTGAAAGTTTTCCACCGTCTCGTGCTGCCGCTCGGCGAAGCCAGCTCGCAGGCCACACAGCTCAGGTAGCCGGGTGGAGGAACACGTGGCCGGAGGGGAGGCAGGCTACCTGTGTGTGCGTGCGTGCGTGAGAGGGAGACAACCCACAACCGGCACCGGTAAAAGATAATCCCGTGACCGAAAGAAATTCTCAGAATTGCTTTTAATGTGCCTCGCCACAGTACCATGTGCTCGACTTACTCTGTGACTATATTCGTGTATCTCTAAAACATTGCTTTTGTTTAAACTACAAATATCCTAAAGCTTACCATACTAGATCATGTATTACGAAATAAAGTATTGAAACTAATCAATCAACACATTGAAAGTTGTCCTACAAACTATTTATTGGTGGCTTTACAGTCTCGCTAGCTAATTCGACAAAATTTATATTTAATTTTTAACATGAAAATACACTTCATTGTTTTTCCTTTTATTTTTAATAAAAATTCAAGAAACAATTATTATACCACCCAATATTTTTTTAAATTATTTTAGTTTTCCAAAATAATTTTACACATCTTACAATGCCGGGGAAAAATTTTATACTGGTATTAACCAAATTAATTATTTACAAAAGTTTTGATACTTAAAAATGTAGGTTTTATATAAAATGTATTTTAAATTAAAAGAAAAATCGTATTTTGAAAACTAAATGTCATTTTGCTATGCTTTATGGTTAGATAGATATCTGATTGCCTGCACTGTTTTAAAAATGTTCATGGGATGATATATAAAAAAATAAAAACTAGGGAAGTTCTATATTAAATAAGCTAGTCAGAATTATGTAAATGTTCCTCCTGGCGCAGGAATCACGAGGAGGATTGAAGATGAGGTCAGTGACCGATCGCTCACATATGTAGTTATGGATGGTACGTTATTAATTACAAAATTCAAAAACCATTTTGAAGTTAAAAAGTATAATTAGTGGCAATGTTTAATAAAGATGACGTAAATTTTCAGATAAACTTATTTCTACAGCTCAATTAATTAATAAGGGCAGGAAATAAATTTTTTACAGCTATTATACAAAATTATTAAAAAAATTTAAACCACAATTAATTTATCCAAAAACCAAAATTAAGTAAATATTGCCCACACATTACAACATCCACGAAAGAACCTTGCAAATTATTTTTGTTATATGCATTATTTTGCATTCAAGTTCTTTATTTTTTTATACTTCACCTACTTATAATTGTTACATATTTGGCACATGGTCCGTCACGCCCAATTAAAGGGCCTGAATAAGTAGAACGCGTTTCTGATCAAATTGCACGCCTGTTACTTTACCTGCAACCCGGAGCGGTGTGAAATAAATTATTGTACATTCGTGACGTTGGCAATCAACTTAAATATTTATGAGTTAAAACCAAACATAACTATAACGGATAATCAAAGAAATTTTGAAATTTTGAAAGCTTGTTATGTTTTTATATAGTACACAAAGCAGTTAAACCATAAATTATTTGTTGTTGAAAAAAAATAATCCTTAACCTTTCATGCTTTTTTCATTTATTTTTATTACCAGATATTTCCGTTTAAGTAATACTTATATATATAACAATATAGCAATCTAGAAAAAAATTAAGGTAGCCTTATTCCAAATATAGACGTTAGTTAACTAAGAATATAAATTCGCTTTACAACCACAGCTTGTACACAAGTAAAAAAAACATGGTTTTACTTACAGGCCGTATTGAACGTAGGGTAGGTTTATGACAAATACAACAGCAATAAACATATGGCTGAGTCTGCTTTCATGTACACTTTTTTTTTAAGTTATCACTTTTAAAGCGGGTAAAGGGTACCTATCAAGTAGCTTAGCATTACCCAAAGTGAATGTCGTGCTCCAGAAAATGTTCGAACTATGTAATATTTGTATCACTGTTGCGTTACAGACCTGCAACTTTTTTCAGTGCGCGATGTCACTCTCATGTAAAAATATGCCGTGTTTAGCGCAAACGTGTTCGAATGAATCCACATGGAGCTGCCAAAGAATACCTATCGATGTCGGCAACATACATAAGTATACAAACCAACGTTTACAAGTGTATTCATACGTAAGTATAAAACTGGCGGCGGGCCATGATGCAGTTGGTTCTTCGCGTACAGTCCACTGACGGGATTAGAAGCGTCAAAGATCTTATATGGCTATTCTGTAAACTTGTATGTCATTTCACTGCCTGCTTTAGACAAACAACATCCATTACTTTTAGCTTTGGCTTGAAAAGAATTACTCCGGCCTGCTTTCTTATATTACTTATTTCAGCTCCTCGTGCGACCAGTGTGTATACCTAATTTGTCCGCGGCCTTATCTTTGGGTGAAAGTTATTTGTAAGGGAAGTTGTATCGGTAATGTTCATGTATTACATAACAATTCGACTTAGATACGCACATGTGTTTTTAAAATATATGTTTAATAACTTGCAATACAAAGTATGTGTTGAATTTCATGTATTGAATTTTTTTTTACATTATGTACGAACATAATAATCACAATATTTCATGAGAAATTTTTAAAACATTTTACAAAGTAATCTCTAATTTCTTCCACACCTCATGGTTAACCTTACTATTTTATTTCATGTTTCAGTTGATTTAAACTGTTTGGAATCATAATATGACGGACAATGAAGAATATTAGTTTCAGTAAATTTTATGAGATGATTTACTTATTACATTAAATATACCTCAATTTTTACCTCAAAGGAAAATAGTTGCATATAATTAAATGATAAATATTTGTTTCCCATTAATATAGTTTATGAACATAACTTATTGTTATAATACCTACATTAGTTAAATTGTGTTTTTGTAATGCTCTCCTATTTCAGTAAAATTTTGGGCAAATTGAATAGCATATAGTCGATCTTTAACATAAGCTTTTGGAATACATAAATATAATAAATTATGTTCTCGTGATTTTAACAATTAAATATTTCTTCGCATGAAAAAATTAATTAACTAAAAAATATTTCAGTAATTTATACTTAAGGACTAAAAAAATTTATTTTTATAATATAATAATATTGTATGTATGTATACTTTTCTGAAAAAAGTAGATTCAAGAAAACAAATTTTCTTTTTTTTAATTTTGTTCTTGAACTTACTTGACAAGCGATATTGAACTTCAACTTTATACTTTCGGTATAGTACTTTTCGATTTATTTTCTCCAAACGGGAATTAAAAGTAAAGAATAAATAACATTTTCCTCTATAATTATTGCAGCCGTATACTGAAAAGTTTAACTTTCCTTTATTTGCATGACGCGGAGCTCCTAACTACACAAAATTTTTGTTATTTATTTTGAACGTTGTATTTATGTTTCCTTACAAACTTAAATGAACCTCTTAACATTTAATTTCATCAAAAGTTATACAATATAAGTATCAAGTTAAAATATTTTTAAGTGTAGTTGTGGCTATTTTGTTGTTGAAAATGACACTCTTAAGTTTGAATGAAAGTGAGATATGATAAAATTATGTTTGTAGTTAAAAACAGATAATTCATTTCAAATTCAATCTTTTGTTACATGCATATTTCCAAATAAATTTGACAATATATTAAATTCTATGCATTTGAATCTATTCGTATATTCTGCAGCATTAATTCCTATAAGCAAATACTTATTACGTACAATGTACTTTTAGTCCTGTCGTATAGTTATGCAAAAAATTGTATCAAAAGTATTGTTTCTTCTATGCGGTTATGGTTTAAAAACAAAAAAAGTAATTTAATTTATTTTTAAATTCGGTTGTCAGTAAGAACACGCATTTAGTGTAATACGACATATATTATTCTGTTTATTAAAACATTACTATCGATAACTCCATTTTAGATTTATCTGTCTGTGTTATATTTCAAATTGATTCTTTTTCTTCGGCTTATGACAGCAGCAAATTTTGTTTTATCGCATATGTAATGTTTTTATGTTTTGCATATTATAATTAATGAGTTAGTATTGTTGCGGGTGAGGCTTTTTCACAAATGGACGCGTTCTTGGCGGCTAGCAGATAGGACGCGTGTATTACGCAGGCTGGATAGGGAAGTACGACTGCGGGCGAGCTCCATGATAGAAGCAACGGGAGTAGTATCACTCGGCTATTTGTATAGGTTGGGATAGCTGTGCGAATGGTAGAACAGACCACGGGACTATGGTGAGGAAAAAGGTCCCAAGCTCGACATCCCGACGATGAGACCGTTTACGAACTGTCGATGGATCATCAGGAAAGTTAACAACTTCTTCAGAAACTTGAGTCCCTCTTTCAAAATTCAGTTTAATACCTGGAGATGACTATATTCGGTGTTCTACCAAGCGAAGCATACTCTTAATTCATTACTAGTTGATGTTTAATATTTTGACGCAAAATAAAATTGTGAATCAGCTTACTTTGCTCATGCCAGGTTTTACAAGTTTTGTCAAAGTTAATTAAATGAATAAAAATTGTGTCCCTTTGTTACTGGCTACCCGCAAGAAATTATCATGGTGAATAATAATAATTTTAAGTCGACATGTAATATTTTGATTTTTATGGGATTGTGTTTTGGTAATGGTGTGTGTAACTGTCTTGTGTATTTTATTACATTCACTTCACGTAACGAATTGTCTGAACGTAATGTTATTGTTTGTTTGTTTTAATATTTCGTTTTATTGAACAAAGATACATAGTTTGCCACTTCGAGCGACTACAGAAATGACAATACAATTAGTTTACAGTGTTCCAAACATTTTAGTTTCCTCTACTGTACATGGGGGGAATATTTTTTATGTTATGTTTACTGAAACCATTTTACGCGCTAAGTGAGATGTTGCGATTGAGTAGAAGGGAAAATATGTCATAAAACCCTGCGTAATGTTATGAATTCCATTCATTCGTTTACTCTGTGATCCGGAGGGTCTAATGTTAAGACTGAATACATGTGCACTTCCTCTATGTAGAGTGGCTTCATTGAGATGAAAGCAAAGCTCACGTTGATGAAATACTTATTAATTAAAAAATTAAAATGTTGTTTTATGCTTCAATTTCTGTTAGTGTCGTACACAGATTAAAAATGTAATGCAGAGTTCCTCAGTTTTATGTATATTGAAATTTGCTCATGTGTAGAGTAGTTATTAAAAGCATAAAAAACATATATGACGAATTGTTGTGTATTATTTCCATTAGGCGTGACCATGAAAATAGATAAGATTTTATCATTATGTGAAATCTACATTTTAAATGTTGGCGTTTAAATATTTATGAAAGCGTGTGATCTTAAAGCACTATTTATCTATTAAGGAAGTAGGTAGTTTCTTTGATTTTAGAAGGGTTTTTTAAACAAACAACTAAATTAATTCAAAAATTTGAACTACTGCAAGCAAAAAATACTTTATTCCATTTTTATTTTAAAATTAGCCATTGTATTCTACCTTGCTTACACTCTATTATCGAAAAATATATTTTTTTGACAGAGATGAATACCGTAAATTAATACACAAAACATACATGTTTTCGTATGATACAATAATAGCTAGTGACAGTGACGAAACCAAAATTATTTTGATAGTTTGTATAGAAAATCCCCAACAGTAGTGGTGGTATATTTAGGGATTTATTTGTAGATGGGTAAGTACTATTCCACAATAAAAAATAGTTATCGTCAATTATCAAAGCAGCCATATTTCGTATCTTCTTTGACAGCCTAAATACAGCACCAAATGACGTACTTGGCTAAAAATTAATTCCAGCTGCATGCGTAGATTCCGGGAGGAGGGGAGAATCTCAGGGTGGCCCGAACCTCCCTGAAATAAAAAAGTCCGTCTGAGGGGGCCCCGCTTGCATTTGCAAAATCTTCACGTTATCCCGTGGGCCTCATGGGAATCCTACAAATTTTCGCCCGTGATTCCAGCTATACATTTCACTGACACCTTGAGCACAACAGTCAGTGCACACTGAGTTCTTCCATACCACCCGCACTTGTCTTCGATAAAATCTGAACTCAGGTGGATTCAGCGTGACTGACTAAGCCTGCAGTCTGAATCCACCTGTAGGCCGCTGTTGCAACAGCTAAGAAATTAACACTGCTCGTAGTGAACAGTCTGTATGTAACTCGAAACGTGATTCCAGTTCATTCGTGTATACTTATTCATCATATTATGCAACGTTAAAGTCATTAAAAAAATATGCAAAAATAAAATAAAATGCTAAACGTGTAATAAGAGCCAGAAAATAATAATATGCAGTAATATTTAGTGTAACTAAATACGACGTGAACCCTAGAATACAAAGTTGACGATGTGTCGTTGGTGGGAACACTTGTTTGTTCCTGACATTTTTTTTCTTTACAGAATTTAAAAGTAAGTTTGACATGCACTTTTTATTCAGGAAGTAAGTTAAAAATTTATTTGTCGTTATTGCGATTTAAAAAGTTGATTTGTGTCTAAGATTAAAAATAATTAATATTATTTTCATCATTTTATTCCCAGTTTTATTACTCAATTATTAGTAGGACGTGATTTCTCGTCGCGGTGCGGAATACTTTTATGAATGAAAGCATAACTGTTCGTGCAAAACCATTCATCACACAAATGTCAGTTCGAAAGTATAATGTTGGAAATTTTTTTAATGATATAATTTTTGCATTTTTCCCCCCCTAAAAACACAAGCTAACACATCGATTGTTGGTGACAGCATTTTTTGTAATGTATGTAAATCTCTTAATTATGTAGAACGTTAATTAAAATAAAAATACCTGTTTTAAACAGAATTGACGATTGTTTGCATTTCATGGATATGGACTGGATCGCAACACTAATTTAATGTTTCAAGTTAATAAACACTGTCAGGAAGCAAGCAAGGCAATATGAGAACATTATCTTTTGGTTGAATGTAGCGAAAGGGAAAAACAGTCATCTTTCTTGCCACGATCTTGTTCGCAGATAACGCAGGTATAAGTAGCAAATGGACTCCACACAATGACAACCCTCCCATTATTCCGCCCCCCCCCCTCGCTGAAACGCCCTCTCCCCCCTCCACCTCGGCGCAGGCGACAGTCTCAGGTATATCGCCCCGCCCAACCACTGGCCGTAGCACGTGGCCAGTGGCCCACCGCGCTAAACATTTTTACTAGGGAGGCCCCTTAAGCGCCGAGGGCCGAGGTCAGGGGTTTATATATCCCTCGGGCCGCATTCCTCTATGTTCTCTGACCATCCAGAACCTCGTGGTTACTCCTACTTCAGTCTGGACGGCCGGAAGGGAGGGCAGTCACGTGATCGCTCCCCAGTCACGTGGCGACCCCCTCCACTTCGCGGCTCTGGGTGGTGCGCGAGCGCGCTTGTTCAAGTGGGGCGCCTGTGGGTTTGGACACCCGCTACACAGGCACGTAACGCGGGAGGCAGTCACGTCAGGGTCATGTCCTGTTCGTTGTGGGACGCGTAGCTACCACAGCACAATAATAAAAGGACTAGAGTGATATTATAAATAAGGCTGGAAAAGAATAAATTCAATCAAATTAATTTTTTAATAACTTCTTAGTGTTCAATATTAATATAATCACGTGAGTAAAATTAATTATTAAATTTAGTAATATAATCGAGATAAACAATTTTCATTGATAGTAAAAATCAATAAATATTCTGAATGTTTATTATAATCAATTTATATTATTTATTAAATAATGATATAAATTTAATAATTTATATAAATACACTTGCAAAAGTTTATAAAAACTATTTATTTTACTTATATTCACAATAAATAAATGTTTTTAATGATGTGGATTAGTATTCAATAAAATTCACTAAAGTATAAGATTTAAAAGGACATATATAATTTTCATTCGTGTTTAGCCATTTATTCACTCAGTGTAAATTTTGTTTGATGTTGCGCGGACGTCAGCCGGTGCTTCGCCTCGTAGGCCTGATCCGACTCCACTGTCCAGATCCCCTCCTTCCTGGCAGTTGTACCGCCGACGTACCTACGTACGTGTGTGTTCAAATTGCGCGCCATGGGCGCTTAGCGGCAGTGCGACGTCACCCAGAAACCAATAACTAGAGACCTGCAAAATTCGCGGTTTCGATGGCCTTCAGGATAGACTGCACATACCCCTGTACACCCGGGCAAATAACGCAAGTTCATTGGCTTCCGTCTTGTAAGTCGTCTCAGCTGGTTTGTCTGTGATTCGATCCTTCTTTGGTTGAGGGTTTATAACTGGTTGAGATTCTTCCAGATGAACAGTAAGCCAATAGCAAAATTATGTAAGAGGTATATGTGTTTGAATTCTAGCCTATCACCGAATGAATCCGCGAATTTTGCAGGTCTCTACCAATAACAACAATTGTTATTTAAGAATTAACTTATAAAGTTGCGGATGTTTCATATTCTGAGTGTGTATAAATTATAACAGTGGTTTGTCTCTTCCTTAAAACTAACCTTTGGCGCGGGAGCACATAATAAGAATAACGGTTTTTGTTCCGGCGGGAAGCTGCCTGCTGCTCGCGCGCCCAGTTCTTCTGCATCAACAGCCGAGACCAGACGTGTGCGGAGTTACTAGAGACGTGGGGCCACGTGTCGCCCACCACGTGGTAACCGTATGCCTAGAGCCGGCCAGAGCTTAATAAACTAGCGCGACTAGTATCCCGCCTCACACGGGCCACGTAATGCCCTGACCGGGAGTCTCAGCCGGGTCCACGTGGTGGCGCCCACTACAAACTAACTCTGGTAAGCAGCTAGGTCCTCAGCGCGCTTAGTTAAAATTCACTCGTATCAGTGTTACATTGTAGTATAACTACAATAACAATGTCGTTGATGTTTGTATGGTTGTGGCAGTGGAAAGAGGATGCCAGAGTCTCGGGAAGGGGGGATTGTCTGCAGGTAAACCTGGTGTTGCTGTTGCAGGCGCCGGTTGGCACGGGCTTCGTCATCCTCTTCACCGCCTGGCTGCCGGCCAATGAGAGGACCCGCTCTGCTGGCATCGCCTTCTCCGGTACGCCTGTCCAGTCGGCTCAGAGATCCCTGTCATGGGGGACTGAGACCTGGTTGTTTGAAGTAGTTAGTAGCCCATTCGCTAGATCGTAGTAATTTTCATGATAAATATATAGGGGCAGGCATTTCTCGCGAATAAATCTGAACGCCCACTAGACTGCAACAAGGTGTACCCGCACCAGTGGTTTCTTCCTTGCGATTGGCGGCCGTCTGCGAGACAAGTCGTTGCCTTTTTTGACTAAGCCACTCAGGACGCGGTTGCTTTCGCACAGAATTACTCTGATTGGTGTTGTATCAATCAACATGTACCTGAAAGAAATTCACCCAATCACGAAAGATGTTTTAATTATAACTAGTCTCTGAATCTTTTCGCGAAATATACATGGCCCTATAAATATATTATTAACATAGCTAGATTCATTGTGAGAAGTTACGCATACATTATTATCAGGCAAACAAATCAGTGAAAATAAATTCATTTATTTGTGGAGTGACATACCTGAAATTTTGCATCTTTTACTAATTTATGTAAAACATTATGTTTTATTGCAAAACAGAATTGTTTATCGCACAGTTTAAATATCTGTTACCTACTAGGCATTTAATCGCCAGGCAGTTAAATTAGTATTATAAACCTAAAACTGGATTTGAACCCAGCTCCGTCCGAGATTTATTTTTCTGGTAGTTAATGGGCCTACCCAACAGATAGCGTCACAAGTTGCGCGAATTATGTTTTCGATTTCTACTGCAAGAGTCACACTTCTATATCTCCCTCCACCGAGTTTATGAGGGGGGTCGTTACCACAACGCCGAAATACCAAAACGCCAAATGTCAAAATTGACCACACCGCCGAAATACCAAAACGCCGAATGTCAAAATTGACCACAACGCCGAAATACCATAACGCAGAATGTCAAAATTGACCACAATGCCGACAGCTAGAAAACTGCTGTGTACCACAATGCCGAAATAACAACTGAATGAATTTGTGTGCGTTTCTTAAATGTACTGTCGTAGGGGGGGGGGGGGGGGGGTTCGGATGGACGAAAAGGAGTAATTTGGGCGCCACCACGTGGAAGGGCACGTGGACCCGGCTACGAACTCTCGGCTCAGGGTCGTGACGTGACCCTCGTGCGTCGTGTTCGTGGGCTCTTGAGGCGTCCCACACGCCTCGGAACTCAGGGAATTATACACGTGACCACTGAACCACACATTCTGAGCTAGTGATTTTATTACCAGCGATTTTATTACACGGCACGTTACAAAAATTTTAAAAGAGTTTTACGTAAAGTAATAAAAAACACCGTTGCGGGTGATAACCAGTTTATAGGCTGACCAGGTCACCGCGTGGCCTGGCCTCGAGAGTCAATCACGGATTACGCGTACGAAATATCCGTAAACGGAAAACAAATATTTAGGTGAAAGAGTCTACCACCTGGAGCAGGCCTCGAAGAAGTTACAAGGTTTTAGATTTATTTAAAGATGCGACGGAAACTAATGGATCAGTGAACAAAAGAGATGAAGTCGACGAGGTGCGCGGGCCGCTCCTACTCCAGGCGGCGAACGGAAACAGACTGACGAGACCAGGGCATCATGGCCGCCGGGAAGCGTTAAGTTCCCTTTATGTTACCAGGTAGCCGTCTGGTAACATACTTAACCAAACAAATATTATTTAAAAAACAAACAAAATTTAAGTACACTTATTTATAATTAACAACCTTTAGTTATGGTGTTATTTCTTATTAAAGTTTAAAAACTATTGGCGGGTAGTTCTGCGGATGCCCGCATGGGGCGCTGCGCCGTCCTTACTTACTAAAACTTGAGGCTTGACAATTAGGGATATTTTATTACATAAAAACTTTTATACATTATGTTTATTTTAATAAAAGAAAGGGGTCGTCGCACCGACTCTAGCACCGCCTCTTGCCGGGCGCCCAACACACCCACACACACGCACGGGGCGGGAGGTTTGAATAGAGGGTGGTGGTGGGAGGAGAGGGGTGGCGACGGCGTGAGGCACATCGGGCTTAGGGAGGACGTAGCCCCGGTCGACGTCAATTGCCCCCCCCCCCCCCTGAAGGAGCCCGATGTGACGATCTCACGGCGTCCGGCGTGTTGCAGAATCGCCGCGGTCGTAGGATGTAGCGTGGCGCGGGGGTGGGGGCCTCCACTGCTTACGCCATGCACTCCCACGTGGCAATGTTTTCGTTTCTGGTCGAGGAACACAGACACATGGCGCTGGTACACTAACCTGAAGGTGGCGACCCACCAGCTGTCCCTTGCGGCGGGCGGCGGTAGCGGCTCCGGATCGGCGGCGGCCAAGGTGCCGGCCGCCTGGTGGGGTGACTGCGGTCTGGCGGCTCGTTGCGGGCGGGCAGCAGGCGCGGGTGACGGCCCGGCTCGGCCTCGCTGACAGGCTGGTGCTTAGCGGCCGGTGTTGGCTGTGCGGCCCGGGTCTTGGTCACGCTCGTGGCTTGTGGAGTGTGCTGGCGGGGCGTCGTGGCGTCAACCTGCGCCGCGTCAGGCGGGCACAGTGACACTAGCTGAGGCAGCGGCTGTAGTGGCTTCTTTGCTGGGTGTCGCAATCCAGCCGTCTTGCGACACGCACGAAACGTTTCGGGCAGCCAGACAAGGCGGCGGCGTTTCCGTTGTACGATTGGGGTCGTAGGCCGGCGTCTCCTCGCGACGTTCGCCTCGGACAGGTCTGAGGCGTCTTGGTCTGTTTTGGAGGGCGTCTTGTTCGGTGTGCTGGGCGTCTCGGCGCGATGGTCTGATAGCGGCGCAGTCGGCGTCGGATAGAAGCTCGCAGGCCATACCAGCTGTGTCTCAAAGCCAGGCGGACACAGTGGACCAAATCCGGGCGGCGGTGCGTCACTGAGGCGTCGAATCAGCGTCGGGGCGCCGGGCGTCTCTTTGCGTGGCACTTTCTCGACTACGGGTGCGGTTGGCGGTGATGTGGCCGGGCAGTCCGGCGACATGATGGCGTCAAATCCGGGTGGCGGTGCGTCAATTAGGCGACGCGTCGGCGTCGTGACGCCGGGGGTGGCAGGGCGATTCGGCGGCAGGACGATTTCGAAACCCTGAGACGGCAGCGTCGTGATGCATGACGTTGGCCACGAGTCACAAGGCGTCGGTGACGAGTCAGGCCGTGCAAGCAGCGAGTCGAGTGTCTGTGACGAGTCGGGCGGCGTCAGAACGTACCTTTGTGGGGGCGGGGTCGGGCGGCGAGCGGCGGCGGCGGCGGGCGGGGGCGAGGTAGTTCTGGCGTCGGGGAACGTCGTGGACAAGCGACGAGTCGCTGGGAGCGGTGCTGACTGCGGCGAGCCGGTCGGTGACGTGCGTCTCTTGGTCGGCGTCGGCGGCGTAGGCGTCGGGACGAGCGGCGTCTAGTCGACGAATCGCAGGGAGCCGTGGCAGTGTGTGGTCAAGTCCGGTCCAGTCAAGTCGACGAGCGGGGACGGGAATGGCTTGACCAGCGGCGTCGGGACCAGTGGAGTGTTGTCGACAAATGGCAGAGAGCCATGTGGCGAAGGATATTGTTTGGTGATCTGGTCGGGAACACTTACATCGATGAGTGGCGGAGGGATTTGTGCAGGTGGCGGTCTGGAAACAGGAAGTTCCGGACATGGACTGACGGGTGTTGTGAAGACAGGCGTTCTCGAGTCGGGGAGCGTCTGAGGATAGCTCGGGGAGTGAGTGGTCGGCGTCGTGGTAGCGTCTCTGTAGGCGGCACATGACGGGCACGTGAACGTGAAGTACCGTCGCAAGATGGCTCGTTCGTGGTCGCCGATGCAGCCCCGATGCCATAGGCCGGCACATTCTTGGCAGCGATACCCGTTACCGTCTCCTCCAGGACATTTTTCTCTTGCATCGCAGAATGTCACACCGTGCATGCGATATTCACAGCACCAACCACATTCGTACCCCTTGGCTATCCTGCGGCCCGAGTTCCACTCAGGTCGCGGATAATAGCACCCAACACACTCGTCCTCGTACATGTCCCGGCACTCTCCAACAGTCACACTCACCTCTGTGATGAACATCGGCGATCACGTGGTCCGGAATTCCGTGTGCGCACGTGTTGTTTACGTGTACGACCGGCCGGAATACCGTTAGGCAGTCCGCGTGCACAATGGTTGTTATTCCGCGCGTTCCGCGGCACAACAGCACAACTCACACATTCTGTTTTCGCGGATCGTTGCCTGGCCCCACGTTGGGCGCCACTTGCCGTAAGGGGGGGGGGGGGGGGGGTTCGGATGGACGCAAAAGGAGTAATTTGGGCGCCACCACGTGGAAGGGCACATGGACCCGGCTACGAACTCTCGGCTCAGGGTCGTGACGTGACCCGTGTGGGGCTAGGCTAATTTCCCCTCCTCGTGCGTCGTGTTCGTGGGCTCTTGAGTCAGTACCTTAATGGCGAAATACCACAATCTTACCTAACCTAACCTAGCATAATCTAACCTAACTTAACCTAGCCTAGCCTAACCTAACCTAGTCTAACCTAGCCTAACTTAACCTAGTCTAACCTAACCTAGTCTAACCTAACCTAGTCTAACCTAACCTAGTCTAACCTAACCTAGTCTAACCTAACCTAACCTAACCTAACCTAACCTGACCTAGTCTAACCTAACCTAACCTTTGTGGCAGTCCTGCAATGACATCAATCAAACCTAACCTTACCTAACCTAGCATAATATAACCTAACCTAACTTAACTTAGCCTAGCCTAGCCTAGCCTAGTCTAACCTAGTCTAACCTAACATAGTCTAACCTAACATTGTCTAACATAGTCTAACCTAGTCTAACCTAGTCTAACCTAACCTAACCTTTGTGGCAGTCCTGCAATGACATTTTTGGCGTTAGTGTATTTCGGCATTGTGGTAACAGCAGTTTTCTAGCTGTCGGCGTTGTGGTATTTCGGCGTTGTGGTGTGTCCCCTTTTATGAGGTCTAGAGAATGTCTAGTGTGCTTGGTGCTCGAGTATAACAGGTCATGCAAGTGATCTTAAGGGAGATTATACCTCGCCATCTTGAACGTTCACATATTTTGATACCAGTTGCAATAAAACACAGGACTTTGCTTTGGTTACTTGTTGAAGGTAAACACCTGTGAACTAGTGTAACTATCATGGAATTTATAGTCGCCCGCGTGAATTAATATTTTATTTCTTAGTGGCACGGCGCTTACAGACTAGAGACTGCTAATAAATGTGCGGTTGCAACAAGGTAGAGAACATCAGGGAGACATGATTTATGCCTTGAGTTGGCAAGAATTGATACAAAAGGTACGAAAACAGAATATAGCAAAAACAAAGTGCGCGCGTGGAGTCCACGCACGACAGAAGTGAAACTTCTTGCGTATTATTTTATTAGGGATAGGATGCATCATTTTCTTTGCCAAAGGCTGTAGATATAAGAATGTATGCAAGTATGCCAGCTATAATTATGCTAACATGCAAGTAAGCAAGTGTGTAAGTATGCAAGTATGAGAGTGTGCAATTGTGGGAGTATGCTGGTATGTAATTGAGCATGAAAGTATGCGAGTGTAAATTTATGCTAATATGCAAGAGTGCAAGAAATTAATTTGTGCAATTGTGCAAGTCTGATGCGTGATTTCCAACTCTCCCCTGCCAACTCCTCTTCTACTGGTTACCCCACCACATACCTAACTATTCCATTCCGCTCCCGTTCCCCCCCCCCCTTTTCCATGTACCTAACTATTCCCCTCGTGCGATCGGAATTTGATTAACGCTCGAAAATCGCAGCACCCACAACAAATAATTATCACTTAAAAAAAAAAATGAAAAATATAAAGCGGCAGGGTCTAATCCACTGTAACCATGAAAACTATTATATAAAACTGGTATTTTGTAACAGCTAGCAAGCTACTGTTAGAAGGCTAGAGATGTATGTTGCCCGGTAATGAGGCTGAGCGGGACTAGCGGGTGTGTGCAGCCACCATCGTGGGCACGCTGCTGTCCATGTTCACGGCCGGCAGCCTCATGGAGCAGTACGGCTGGACCATGCCCGCCTACGCCTCGGCCGCCACCTCGCTGCCGTTCCTCGTCGTGTGGTACTGCCTGGTGTACGACACCCCGCTGCGCCACCCGCGGATCTGCCCGGAGGAGCGCGCCTACATCGTCGCCACCACCAACATGGACTATGTCGAGGTGCGCTGTCGCACCAACTACGGCTCCAGACGTCTGCCAAGATCTGTACAAATACAGACATCTCGATATATCCCCTGGCAGTCATTCCTTTTTATACTTACACAACTCCAGAAATCTCCTTGAAGTCATGCTAGGTGTGATTGTCCATTTTCTTTAGAAATACACAACTCCAGATACCTTCCAGCAGATATGCTAGGATTGTTTATCAATTAACAACTCCATATATCTCCTGGCACTCATAGTAGGGGTGTTTGTCATTCATTTTACAAATACACAACTACAATTGTAGATATCTCGTGGCAGTCATGGTAGAAGTGTTTGTCATTCTGCTTAAAAAATGCTCAACTCAAGATATCTCCTTGCATCTTTTCTAGAAACATATGTTATTTCCTTTTACAAATACTCAACTCCATACATGTAAATGGCAGTCATGTATGAGTGTTTGTCTTTCCGCATTACAAA
Source organism: Bacillus rossius redtenbacheri (assembly GCF_032445375.1). Classification (NCBI taxonomy): domain Eukaryota; kingdom Metazoa; phylum Arthropoda; class Insecta; order Phasmatodea; family Bacillidae; genus Bacillus; species Bacillus rossius. The sequence goes on along the minus strand of NC_086338.1, from coordinate 14,956,529 downwards.
CCACACATTGTCAGATTTCTTCTGGCAGTCGTGCTAGGAGTGTTTGTCTTACTGGTTTACAAACAAAAATATCCAGTTGAGTTTGAGCCGGCAAACAGAAAAGTTGTGAGAATTGACGTGAGTAAAAGGTGTCTAAAAATCTGTTCTTTGCATCGCGTAAGTACCATTGCTTATTCATTTTTTTGGTTAAAGTGACTTAAAATAACGGTTATGTACTAAATTTGGAAGTAATTATATTATTGTTTACAAGTGTGAGTATTTTCTTGTGGATAATATTTTCTTGCAGTTCAGGGTTCCTTTTTTGTTTATAGTGTTAGTTCGATAAAAAATTGCAAAATTTTGGTCTCTCCTTTTCCCCCAAATTATACCTCTGTTTCTCTTTTTCTTTAAAATTTTTAATACTGTAAGTCACTATCCCAATCACTTATTTAAAAAAAAAAATAACTTTTACCTAGATAACATGATAAGCCACTTTCAGTTTTTATACCTGACAGTTTTTTTTAACTAAATCAAACCAATTCTTCAAGCCACACTTACTACTAGATAAATATTAAGTGATATTTATAGCTATAAGATTTCTATTTCTTACTCAAATTCATAGAGAAGTTAATTTTTAATGATATGTAATTTGTTTGGTTAATTATTTATATATGATATTGTTAGTTTATTTAAATGTAAGATCTCATTCATTTTTGTGGAAAAACTATTGTGATTGTGATAATTCAAGTCTGATTATCAAAAATGACTATTGTGTTAGAACATTTAATTACTTTGTTAGCAAAATTACAATAAAGAATCTGATTTTTTTTTTTTTCAAATATTTTGTAGGTTGTCATTTGCCATTCCAAATCCTGGATTTATTTTATTGTCTGTGCACAATCCCAAACTCCCGGGATTTATCTCTTTACAGTTTACGGTTTTACTGTTTCTCTGTTTACTATTCACACTTGTAAAAACTAATCAAATGACTTCCAAATTTAGTGCATTCCCAAATTCCCATTATTGTAGGTAATTAGTGCTAATCAACCAAAAAACTAATAAATAAAGCTACATACATACGCAATGAAAAGTGCGGTTTTTTTAGACACCACCTCACTCACAACGTCGCAACTCTCACAACTCGGCACTTCTCTGTGGGGATGGATGCTCAACTAGCGTGTCGCCCGAGCAGCTTTGGAGCGTGTCTTGGCTCATGTGGCGGGAGTCGCGGGCTCATGGCGTCACCAGAACATGAGCGCCGAGTGGACGGGCAGGTAGCCGCATACCGTCCCGGGCAAGTGTCTGCTCGCCAGCTCTGCCGGTATGGCGACTGCCATGTCGCCCTGTCCCATTTTAATATCGGCCTCACTCTGCAAAGATCATAGTTTTGGATCGCATGCCATCCATCGTGACTTCGGTTTTTCTTGGTTTTCTGAAATCACACTGCGCAAATGCTAATACGGTTGTGGTCCGCCGGTTACTTAATGTGTCTTCGTCACCTGTTCACACCTTTATGTTAATAATTAAATGTATTTAGTAATTGATTAATGTTATTGGCGGGATCCAGAGTGCTCGCCGGGGCACAACTGAAGTGTGCGGTAGAGAGTGCTGCAGAGTGGTCGTGCCTCCAGGTCACGCCGCCCGCCCCGTGGTTGAAGATAGTCTCCAGCGGCCCGATCTGGGCCCACATCGCCGTCCAGGTGGCCATGTCGTGGACCAGCTTTGTCTTCGGGGCGCAGCTGCCCACGTACCTGAAGAACATCCTGCACTTCAACATACAGCAGGTAGCGGCCCAGTTGTAGTGATGAGCTGCAGCTCTTGTGGTTCCGACTGAAACCTCGTGGCCAGTTACCAAAAAAGTGGTGCCAAGTGCCACTCGAGTGTTTAAACATAATACGCAGTTTTAATCAAGTTTTTTCAAGAATTAAAAATTTATTTCAATTATTATTTTACTTTAATTAAAAATGGATGAATAGACATCATAAAACTTAATTTCAATTAAAAGAAATACGTTATGATATATTTATTTCTACTTTTCACGAATCACTGTAAATTAGTCATAAAACAACAAAAATATAGCACGTAGATACCACATCAGAGCTTCCTGTCTTAACCACCCTACTGCCGATATCATTATAACAAAAAAGTGATTGTTTATTAGTGTTCTGTACCAACAAAATGGAACCCTTTCGCCGTCGCATCTCTGCTTTTTGTTCCGATACTCACTTTTAGCTCAAAGAATTTTAAAAATGGAAATTTTATTAGATTTTAACTGCTTTGACACATAGTTAAAACCATGTTTCCTATTTTTTTTTTAGATTTTTTCAAGGAAACAACATGTAATTAAAATTGGTGCTAAAAATCTTAAGGGATTTTCGGGTATTTGTGTCATTATCAAGCATTTGAACTTTGATGTCTTGTTCTAGTTGCATTCACTCTTTATAATTTCTGATCTTCATGGTTTTCGGAAATCATTTCAGGCGGATTTTAGTTACTTATTTGAGGCCACGGCCGATTTGTAATTGTTACATTGAATGTTACGTATTGATCTTTGCGAGTCAATTTTGGGTACGTATATATATATGTATATATATATATATGTATGTGTGTGTGTATATATATATATATATATATATATATATATATATATATATATATATATATGTTCTTGTATTATTTCCCTGTGTTTTTGCAAGCTCCGTAAAGCTCTTACAGCCACAGTGTTCCTGTGTGCTGGTCACTCCCTCAGCACCGTGGCATAAGCAACACTCTTGTGTCGCCAGCACAGTAGCTACTGGCGCAGTGCCCCAACTGCCGGATCCCGGCATCGAACTAAGCGCCCGCAAGGAGTCTTAGTAAAGACTGTCTATTGTACAGTTGTCCATAAAATAAGACCCAGTTATACATTTCAATAGTATCAACAAAGCATTGTAGAGTGTTGTTTCAAGGTCACAACTGAAGAGTAACTCAAGCAGTTTTAGATATGTGCATGTGCGAGTATTGCTTGGTTAATTTTTCGCTAGCAGCGCCACCTACGAAAAATGGCGACTCCTGAGCGTAAATCGTTTAGTGTTTTGTAATTTTCGAAAAGTGAAAATCTAATTTCAGTTAAATGTGCGTTTCTCATAAAGTTAATTGTGATCTCACATGCGGCAATTCGAGACGACAGAGCTCTTATTTTCTGGCCTCCACATTTATATGAGATAACGCCATGCAATTTTTTTCCTTTCGGGCTTTCTAAGAGATCGTGTCTATGTTCCGCCGCTGCCTAATGATTTACCAGAGTTGAGACTTGGAATTGAAAAAGCTATTGCTTCCATTACTCCGAACGTGCTAACTAAAGTGTGGGAAGAAATTGACTTTAGGTAGGATGTGACGTATGACTAAAGGTGCACATATCGAACATTTTTAAGAAAAACTAGGTTAGTTTACCATAAACTTTATGTATGATTTGTTATAAGAAGCTTAAATTAAACAGTTAAATATACCATTGAAATTTGGATATTCTTTTATTGACACCGTGTAATTGCGGCATAGGTCAAAGTGTCTACGATGTGGTTTTATTGGTATAAAGTTAGTTTCAAGAAGTGACGCTCAAGACACCGAATGGGTCGAATGTCAGGGGCGTCACAGTGGGGCGCATGGCGCCACCTGTTTACCTGTGAGAAGCCTCCAAAGTGGCTCGATTATGCGAATTCCATATTATTGCCTTTATAACGTCACAAAAGTACGATATTCCCACGCTCGTTAGTGGAAAAAACCTACAATGAATTCATTTGGGCATTAAACAGTAGTCTATTTCGATGTAGATGAGACTTGTAAACACCATAGAATTATACTTTAATTGGATTATCACATTTTGTTTTCGTGTGAGTTTGAGTTTGGCATACACGTTTGTACAATTTTAGACGTACTAAATTTTCGCCACTAGTCCCAACTTTATTTTTGGTACTGACATATTCAGAAAACATGACTTCGAGACGTGCTTCATGTTGCCACCTTGGCGGGAAAGCGCCGATGAGTGACAACGCGAGGCCCAGCGGCCAGGCACCGGACGAGCAGGTTCAGACCTGTCTGTACTTGTTTCAGAGAGAGCAGCGCCGCAAGTAGCAACGCGGAGTGCCTCGAATGTAATGTACTTAGTTTCGCAGATATGTCGGCCAAATTAACATATCGAGAGATATACCATCTTCTCATGGATAAGTAAAGTAACATTTGGAGCCTTGGGCACTGACATGTGTGTGATCATGTCGAAAATAATCATGGCATGAGCGGTAAGAATAAAGTTATCATGCATTCAGTCACGAGAATATGTTAGCTTGTTAGGAAAAAAATGGAAACAGCACAATAGAATCGAAGGAAAATTTGTTACTTCTTGCAACAAATGGCGGGACAAAATAGTGTGGATCTAGAAACCTGCGTCAGCCAAAATCACTCATGTTAAATTAGGTGAGCTCATTCTCTTACCGTATTCAATCTGTCTGTCATAAATTGAACACTTAAAATAAAAGTAATTAAAAACTGTCATAAATTGAACACTTAAAATAAAAGTAATTAAAAATTTAAAAACCGTTGTTACTATTTTGCATTTAAATAAGTTATGAAATCAATAATTGTGATGTAGTCATTGTTTATTTTTTATTTTTAAAATAGTATTTTACCAATTCAATTATTGGTTTTGTGCCATTTTTCTTTTATTTTAATTTTGGAATCAGCATGATATAGCTATTTATCATCCGAACTATTAAGCAAGTTATGTAAAAAGCACGAAGTTGAGTTGCTTGCTTCTCATTCATTTAAAGCTGATTGGCTAACTGTACAGAAATATTAGAAATGCTGTACTGCTCATATTGCTGAAAATTTAAGTTTTGAATGAATTATTCATTTGTTGTGACAATGTCAAAAAGTCATAGGGAGACGAGACAAACGCTTCTGTGTCTTACATAAATCACATATTTAAACAGTTGAAATAAAAAAAACTATAGGGATGTTTACACATTTAAAATGTACAATTTGTATATAAATATTACATAACTTGAATTAATTTATAAAAATTTCAACTCTGCTCTGTGTCTAAGAACTTCAAACTGTATCTAATCACTTTAGCTTGGAAGGCCTGTATTGATGAACAATTTAAAAAAACATACCTTAACGTATATCTTGGTCCTACCCAGGTCACCCAACGAATGATTTTGAGAGTAGTTGTGGGCGCAGCAGAAAAAGGAAAACGTAAGAAATTATAACTTCTGCTTCAACTGGAGCTCTTACCTACTCTGCTAGTAACCCATGATCTCCTTTATTAGAACTCTCTTGCCAAGAAACCGCAAAATAATGTAGTCAATTGTTCTTTCCTCACTTAAAACTCCTTTCGTCTCCAACTTTTCTGTTTAAAGTGGCAGTGACGATGATGATGATGATGATGATGATGATGATGATGATGATGATGATGATGATGATGATGATTAGGATAAGAAATTGTACTGATACCGAATATAGGTGTTTGTTCTTAACATAGTTTTTATGTTTTTTTTTTAACTAAACAGAGTTCCACTTTTATTTTGACTTACGTATTACTCCTATGATCGAACAATATGATAATAATTAAATTAGAACTGTATGCGTATTAAATTCTGTTTTTAATTGATCATTTAGTGACAGGAATATTGTAAAAGTTGAAATAAATGTAATTGTCCGAGGACAGCGGCTGTGCTGTCGTTGACCCCAGTGGCGGGGTGCAGACAGAGTGAAGGAGGGGCAGAGGATGTGCGGTGTTGCAGAGCAGCTTCATATCGGCGCTGCCGCACCTCGCGAACCTCGTGAGTAACGTGACCTGCAGCGCGCTGTCGCAGTGGCTGAGGAGCCGCCGTCTGCTGGGACACCTCACCTGCTACAGGCTCTTCAACTTCCTGGGTGCGTGCCTCTCCCCCGCTGGTACCATCACCTCCCCAGATAGTAGACACCTCGGCAGGTTTTGTTTACCTCATGATGTAAACAACCACCTCCCCAGCAAGTAGACACCTTGGCAAGTTTTGTTTACCTCAGTTGGTACACCATTACCTCCCCAGCTATTAGACACCTCGGCAGGTTTTGTTTACCTCATGATGTAAACAACCATCTCCCCAGCAAGTAGACAGCTCGTCAATTTTGGTTTACCTCATGATGTGTACCATCTCCCCCCTCCCCCCCAGCTGGTAGACATCTTGGCAGGTTTTGTTTACCCTATGATGTCTACAATCACCTCCCTAGCTGGTAGACACCCCGGCAGGTTTGTTTACATCATGATGTGTACCATCAGCTCCCTAACTGAAAGACACCTCGGATAGCCTTTATATCTCACGATGTGTACTACCACCTGCAAGCTAGTAGACACGTGGGTAGGTTTTGTTTACTTCACCAGGTGGTCTACCACCTCGTCAGCTGTTAGATACCTTAGTACGTAATATTGTATACTTTATGTGTACCATTACCTTTCCAACTTGAGGGCGTATGGTGTTATGGAGAAATTATCGGTACTAAATAATGGGCGCCACCACGTGAGTGGGCACGTGGACCCGGCGAGAGACTCTAACCCAGGGCATTACGTGGCCCGTGTGTGGCGAGATACTTGGCCCTCTAGATATTAAATGCGCTGCTCTCGGCCCTACCTAAGCCCGCTCTCAGCGTCGGGCACGCTTCTAACACGCAGTGGGTTCTCAGGGCGTCCCACACGCCGCCGGCCAGGTTGGGGTCCCACGTGGTCCCCCGAACACAAAGACACGTAACACAGTTAATTGGTTTATTTTACTCACGATTTATTTCCGTACACGTTCCTTCACTGGTACAACTGAGAAAACGCCCGAGGCACGAATCGGCTTAGGTGAAGAGGCGAACCACGCACGTGGCCGCCCCAAGTCGTTACATATTACAATGATGATACCAAAAACTCCGAGGAGTTAATATTAAATATTTATACAGTCTCTCCGACCGAGAGAGGCCCCGAGGATGAAAGAAAGAGATTCAAATAAATTAAACTATGGAATTATTACTCAGTGACTCAACGGTGATGTCCTCGGGGTGTCGACAGAGACGTCCGCTCTCGGCCGGCTGTAGAAGGAGACTGGGCTGAGCTCATGGTTTGCAGGTGGCAACATGGCGCCCTTCGCGCCGAACACAATTACCGTTACAACATTCTGCGATTCCGTGCCCCGGCGAAAGTTAAGTAAATAATAGATTACATTAATAAATATATAAAAATTACTGGCAATTTAAAATACCTTAATGTTTACGTAGTTATTGAGAATTATTATAAAACATTTCTACCCTCGTCCAAGTCCGTGCCTATTCGGGTCCGCCCGGGCAACGTCTATAGTTTTATAATTAATGTAATATTTAAATTGAAGAAACACATGATTAAACTGCAACAAGACACTGGGGCAAAAGAATGAAAGAAAAAGGGTTACAATATTAATTAGCATACTTAGGGGTGCGGCGCACTGCATCTAAGCGCCCTCTTGCTGTAGTTCGTGGCGCGCAGTTTGAATCGCACACGGCTATGTATGCTACGACACAAATGCCGGGTAGGGAAGGTGTTGGGAAAGGGAACGGAGGATGATCAGGCTCGTGGGGCGAAGCCCCGGCTGACGTCAAACTATTAAAAAATCTTGCTTATGTTGTTTACCCCAGGAGGTTTACCATTACTTTCTCTTGCTTAGTTGGCTGCAGCTCATTCATGCGAACTTATCTTTGGCGACTCTTGTTATGCTCTTGTCGCAAATGTGTTACTCAAGTTTGTATCCATAGCCAAGTTATTCACTTTAGGACTCATTTCCCACTCCCTCAGTACAGCTAGTGGCGAAATATTTGAGCTAAGTGCCAAGAAGTCAGGTTGGGCAGTTTGTGACTTAGTTCACAAACTGGACCAAACTTAAGTGCAGTGTGTAGAGATTTGGATTATCTGTTGCCGAGATTTTAGTTTTGCGTTGAGTATGTATGTAGTAAAAATTACACTTTCAGTTTTAATTTCTAAATTTTATTTGAATACAGAGCAGTTGTTATTTGGATTGTTATTGGCAAATATGAAATGCATGTGCTAAGTGTTGTCTATAATCACAGAAATACTTGCCCTCTGTTCCCATCTAAATACATTATTTCTTAATCCAAAGCCTTATTTAGCCGGTGATCTCCAGCGACTGAATGAACAGAGATGAGAGAATGCGGTGGGAATCATTATTCACACATAACTTAGAAAGTCACAGCTTAGAAATACCAAAACTTAGAACTCAAAATGCTGCATAAATTATTACTTTCCTACTTAGAGAAATAATTACTTAGCAACACACAAGCTAGAACGACACTAAATTCCGATAAATAAAAAATGTTATTAATTTAAGACTATTTATTTAGAAATGTTTCAACATGTAAATACACACAGCTATATCTAAATTAAATTATAAACATGTAATTTAAAAACCCTAATCACTGAACTACACAACTCAGAACTTATGTCACAACTTAGAAACACATAACTTAACTCTCTTCATTAAAAACATGTAACATTAAATAAGTAACAAACATTAACTTAGAAACACTCAATGTTGAAACACTTATCTTTGAATAAGTTTTAAAATAGTAACTTATATAAACCCAGTGCCAAAACCCTGAAGTCTTAAATGTCACAGTTTCTTTCGCATACATTCTATATGGATGGACTGTAACCTGCATTATGTCCAGGGTGTTCATGGAGGTTTGTTTTGTGTTCAGGGTGTCCATGGTGTCATGATGTAATGGTGTCATTATATAATGGCCTCCATGGTGTCTATGGTGTCATAATGTTCTTGGTGTTCATGGTGACCATGGTGTCATTGGTGTCATAGTGTAGAGGAATTCATGTTGTTCATTGTGTTCATGATGTAATGTTGTAATTTGTATTCATGGTGTCGGAGTGACCATGGTTTTTATAGTGTCCATTGTCTTCATGGTGTTCATGGTGTACGTAATGTTCATGGTATCCATGATTTCCATAGTGTCCATGGTTTTAATGGTGTCCATGGAGCCATGTAATAATGTTGTCAATGGTGTCCATGGTGTTGACGGTGTTGTTGCAGCCACGGTGGCCTCGGCCGCAGTTATCGCCGCCATCTCGGGCCTCGGCTGCGACTCCACGGCCATCGTGGCGGTGCTTGTGGTCGCCATGGCGCTCAACGGCTCCTACTTCGGCGGCAGTTTCATGAACAACCTGGACCTGGCCCCCAACTTCGCCGGCTCAGTCAGCGCCCTGTCCTCCACCGTCACCGGCACCATCAGCATCATTGCTCCGACCATCATCGGCGCCATCACGGACCAGCAGGTGAACTACCCTTGCCCCTCAGCCCCTCAGCCCCGCTTGTCACCAGTTGGTGCGTCTCATCCTCTCTCTCTCTGGGCCGATGCCCGGCGGGGTCACCTCGGACGTCAACGTGGCGGACGTTGCCGTGAGCCTGTGGGTTTCCTCGGGCTACTCCCACCTCCCCCTTCCCCGTCGTTCCGTTCTCTTATTGCTCCTGTCTCATATCATCGCCTGTAACCGACTCTGATGAGCGCGAATTTGACGAGACGTTCCATTCAGTGAAACTAAGTGTTTTCAGTAATTTAAAAATCAATTTTTTGACTACTATCATTTTGTGTACAAATGTTAAAGAAACAATCAAACGTTTGTGAGTTGGTAGCACTAGTTTTTTTTGTTTTGTTTATGTGAGAAGAGGGACGATAATAAGATGTATAAAAGGAAGTAGAAATACACGTTGTTTCTGTGATATTAAGTCTTTTAATATGTAATTCGCACCCTAAAAGATTAATAACATTTAATAGGTTATGGGCCCAGACACAACCTGGCAAGGTCTGCATCTGTTTAAGTTGAATACGGGATTGTGAGTGGAATTATTATTGTATTGCTCCCGGTCGCCATTACTGCAGTGCCGTTCGTAAGCAGTAAGTTTAAAATCACATTTGAGTCATGGAGAGTGAGAAAAGTGTAGTTATTCTAAAGGGAAAAAATAACTGGAATATTTGGAGTTTCCAAATTAGGATAATTTTAGCTGCAAAGGAATGCCTTGACGTCGTAGAGGCAGACTTGAAACCAAAAAATGAAAATTCGTCATCGTTCACAAAGGAAAGCAAAGAATGGTGGTTAAAAGATGTCAAGGCACGTGAAATCATCGTCACAAGAATGGACGAAGATACGATGAAGCATATTTTGACGTGTGTGACTGCCCATGAAATTTGGTGCAAACTAAAATCTATCTTTGAGCAGAAGTCGCAAGTTAGTTTGCACCTACAACAACAGAAATTTTTCAGTTACAGCTACGCCGAGAAGGGTATCGCACATCATGTGTCAGAATTGCAGGAACTTGCTTTCCACATGAGACAAGCAGGTGAGCAAGTTTCTGACCAAATGCTTATTACCAAGATCCTGATGTCACTACCAGCACGATATAAGCATTTTCGAACGTCTTGGGAGTCAGCGACCCCGGACAAGCAAACACTCAATGAACTCCTAGGCCGCTTGCTGATGGAAGAAGAGAGGTTAGGTGATGAAGATGAACCAACACACGTGGAGACTGCACTACTTGCAAAGCGAATGAGTGGAAATTCCAAAGACGGTTCTCAACATTATCAAGAAAAACGTGTGTGTTTCTATTGCAAAAAGCCTGGACATATAATAAAAAACTGTTTCTTTCTTAAGAACAAGGAAAAAAGGGCCATACCCTCAGAGGCTTTAGTGTGCATGGCTCTGTATCATAACAGTAGGTCAGATTCTCAGGGCTTTTATCTAGACAGTGGCAGTTCAGACCATATGAGCTGCCGTCGCGAATGGTTCTCGTCATTTCGCCCAGTGAAAAGAAATGTAAAAATAGGGAATGGGAAATTGCTGGAAGCCTGTGGAGTAGGGGACATAAATGTGTCTGTATTTAATGGTAGTTCGTGGACTGAAACTGTTATAAAAGATGTGTTGTGTGTCCCAGAATTGGAGCTGAATCTGCTCTCGGTAGGTGCATTGGTAAACAAAGGCTTCACAGTGATTGGAAGGTCAGAGGGGTGTTCAATTGAAAAAAACAGTGTTGTGTTTGCGATAGCTGAACGTCATGACAACTTGTTCGTTGTGAAGATTAAAGTACTTCTCAGTTCCTCATATTCTGTAAAATCAGATAACTCTCTAAATATGTGGCATAAAAGGCTTGCTCACCAGAGTGTCTCACATGTGAAGCGTGTTTTGAATAGAATGAATATAGAGTACACGGACAGCGAAAACTGCAACTTCTGTGAAGACTGTGTAAGTGGAAAACAACACAGGTTGCCATTTCCTTGCAGTCAAACTAAAACTCATTACCCTTGTGAACTGGTTCATGTTGATTTAAATGGACCAATGGAAGTGAACAGCCTTGGTGGGGCTAGGTACTTTCTGATCTTCAAGGATGACTTTTCCCATTTCAGAACTGTATACTTTCTTAAGAGTAAAAATGAAACTGTGACAAGATTTAAAGAGTTCTTGGCAGCAGCAGAAAGTGCAACAGGATTCCCAGTGAAAACTATCCGCAGTGACAATGGTACTGAGGTGTCTAACACAGAGGTTGAAACACTTTTGAGGGATAAAGGAATCGAGCATCAGAAGTCTGTCCCTTATGCTGCTGAACAAAATGGCAAGGTTGAGAGGGAAATGCGCACCATTGTGGAGGCAGCCAGAACACTTTTGTCTTCTTCGGATCTAGGAAAGGAGTATTGGGCCGAAGCAGTCAATACATCAGTGTATGTCATAAATAGGACAGGCACAAGTTCGGTGACAGACAAAACCCCATTTGAATTATGGTGTGGCAAACCCAGCAAGATAGACTACTTTCAGGTATTTGGTTGTGAGGCCTATGTACATGTGCCTAAGCAAAAACGCAGAAAATGGGATAGCAAAAGTAAAAAGGGAATATTTGTGGGGTATGGAGAGAACATGAAAGGATACAGGATATGTTTCCCCGAAGAAAAGAAGGTTATCGTTGCGCGTGATGTAATATTCCATCACAAGAGTTGTCCAAAGGAAATCATAAAAAGGAAACACATAATGCTTGTTGAATCAGAAGAGAATCGGGATGATCAACAGCTGGATGAAGAAGATGTATGTCACCACCGAATCGAAGCGGGCCAAGGCCTAAATGATGATGCATCAGAAGCAGGAAGTAATTCATCGGCAGAAGATTTCATAGGATTTGACAGTGAAGAAGTGAGACATTTAGATGCTCAAGATATTCGTTCTCTAAGATGTCGAGAGTTGTTAAGGATGCCAAGCAAATTTCAAGATTACTGCCTTTTCTCTAACAGTGGAATCAGTGAACCTCAGTCTTATGCAGAGGCCCTTGATAGACCAGAAGGGAAAATGTGGAAGGAAGCAGTTGAAAGAGAACTGAAAGCATTGGAAGAAAACAACACCTGGAGTGAAGTGGATCTTCCAGCAAACCAGAAACCTATCGACACGAAGTGGGTGTTCAAAATCAAGGCAGGAGATCAAGATGAAGACATCCAGTACAAAGCACGGTTGGTGGCAAAAGGGTTTCAGCAAACTCATAACTTTGATCACTCGGAAATATATGCCCCAGTTGCCAAGCTACCAACTATGAGATTGTTCCTGGTTATTGCTCTCAAGTACAATATGACTATCTACCAGCTTGATGTCAAAAATGCATTCTTACATGTAAGAATAGATGAAGAGGTCTACATTACCAAGCCAGAAGGTATGGATGCTGCAAACAACGTGATTGGGGAAACACCAGTTAGAGTGTTGAAATTAAATAAATCACTATATGGTCTGCAAAAGTCACCAAATTACTGGAATGAAGAATTTAACTCATTCATGATGGAATTGGGATTCAATCGCTCAAGGTCAGACTACTGTCTTTATTGTAAGCTTGAAGGGAATGCCAGAACCTATCTTCTCTTGTATGTAGATGACTTGTTGCTGATGGGAATGGATCGTGAGGAAGTGGACCTGATTCGACAAAAGCTAGCCTCTCGATTTAAAATGACAGATCTGGGAACAGTCTCAAACTTCCTTGGTATAAACATTTGTCAACATGATGGAGAAATAACGCTGGACCAAACAAAATACCTCGAGAATGTTCTGCTTCGCTTCCACATGACTGATTGTAAGCCTGTGTCAACCCCTCAAGAGGTTGGGTTGGATATCACAGACAAATCTGAGGACACAGAACTCGAGAAGAGGTGTAGAGCACTCATCGGTTGCCTGATGTACGCCATGTTAGGCACTCGACCAGACCTCAGTGCAGCAGTCAGCTTCTTGAGCCGTTTTCAAAGTCATCCTGGAATGGAGTTGTGGAAAGCTTTGAAAAGGGTCTTAAGATACATTCGAGGTACAACAGAACTACAATTGGTGTACACATCCAGGAACCAATGTCCAACTCTACAGGGATATGTTGATGCCGATTGGGCTGGCAGTTCTTCAGACCGTAAGTCGACGTCAGGCTACGTTTTCCAGGTGTTTGGCTGTACAGTTACCTGGTCCTCTACCAAGCAGCAGTCAGTCTCACTGTCTTCAACTGAGGCTGAATATATTGCTCTAAGTTCTGGAGTAAGTGAAGTGCTGTGGCTAAAGAGTGTCTTGATGGAGCTAGGTATTGATGTAGAAGAACCTGTAACCATCTACGAGGACAATCAGTCAGCTATTTATGTGGCAAAAAACCCTGAAAACCATAGACGGCTGAAACATGTGGATATTAAGTACCATTTCGTTAGAGATGTGGTTAATTCGGGAGTGATTACCCTCAACTACATCAAGTCTGATGAACAGTTGGCAGATGGCTTTACCAAGCCTCTAGGAAAACTGAAGTTTGAACAATTTGTGTATCTCTTAGGTCTTGAGTCCAAAAAAAAAAAAAAAAGCAGTAAATAATAAAACATAGTGGTACGCTAGATTAGTAGCTAGTTATGTACGTTTGATTGAGAGGGAATGTTAAAGAAACAATCAAACGTTTGTGAGTTGGTAGCACTAGTTTTTTTTGTTTTGTTTATGTGAGAAGAGGGACGATAATAAGATGTATAAAAGGAAGTAGAAATACACGTTGTTTCTGTGATATTAAGTCTTTTAATATGTAATTCGCACCCTAAAAGATTAATAACATTTAATAACAAATAACTGGCAGAAAGTAAATCTCTCAGGGAACAATTCAGAATTTACAAAGCTAAATTAATTGTGATACTAAAACTGAAAAGAACTATAAATGATTGATGCAAAATTTATACATTTTATATACCTATGACTTAAAGAAAGTAAAATTTGGCATTCTTAAGTTTATCTGAAAATTATTAAAACATATTTAGGCTCTTATGCATGACTATTATTAATACTTTAACATGCCAATTACAGTGCAATATGGAAGGACACTGTACTAAACACTATTTTCATGATTTATCTTGTGTTTCTTTAATCCATTGTTAGTAGTACTTATAATTTGTGCTAGAATGATAAAATATTGGTATAAATATGTTCAATTGTTAGGTTATACAGTTGGATAGAACTAACAAAAGTCTTGTTAGCTTGAACGGGTTTCTGATGTGCATATTCGAAGTCATGTATTATCATACTTGAAAAACCATGACTTTCCAGTTTAATAACTTAGTTTTTTTCTTAAAACTAACATACACAACATCCATTGTGTTTTTGGCTGATGTGTTAATTGTATTAACAAATATTGTTGTTTTTACCTTTTGTAGTTTTGCTTACTTTAATGCTAAATATTATAAATGATGTCAACACAAGTATACTATTTTGTGTAGGTACATAGTGTTTAGGTTGAATGGAAAGATTAGGAGGGGCCTACCAAATAGTTTCATTTTTACTGTCAGTGTTTATAAGCCTTATTTGTGAATGTAAATCTGTCTTTGTGGTTTAGAATCTAACAAGTGTCGGTCAAAAATTAAAAAATTTGTTTTGATTATGTTAATAAGTAGTATCATATTATAGGTCCGAGTGCAGAGGAGCCAGGAGCAGGATTCAGGACTTGTAACTTTTGACCTATAACGTTTCGTTATATACAAAAAATAAAAATAAAAAGATGTTAAGTGCCAATTGTAGTTTTTGTTTTATTATTCAATATAGAATGCTGCACAGATGAATCCAATCACTTTCAAAATTTTTCTCACTCATTCAACTTGTACATCCGCCTGTCGAGAATTGCTCGCAGCTCGGTCGATCTTAATTAACGAAAAATAACGTAGGTTAAGTCCTTCAGTAACATTTTACTGTAAGTACACGAAATCAGTGCAGCCTCAAACATAGCCGCACCCAGCAAAAACGAATTTCGCTATGAGCCAGACGCCGAAGTCGGCAGCCGTAATTTCTAGTTAAAAATGTCCAAAAAGTTCCAAAAACAACAAATGATTAATAAATTACCATCTTCGGCATGGCTCTAGCTACCAACGTTAAATTTATCCTTCTCAATTACTACATATTTTGTGAGAAAGCCACCGAACGCGCACTCCTGGTGCAGCGATCGACAGACGACTGGTGAGACCACGGCACTGGTTCCTCCATGCAGGAAGGGCAGTCACATCACCTCACCGACCAATCACATACACTCTTCATTCACACTAACAATTACAAGCCAATCAGAACACAGAACATATACACTGAAAACCATTTCCACACATAGAAACAGGGGATTCAATTTCTCCTTCTCTCTCTAACACTGTGGAAGAGTAGTTCTCCTTCAGTTCACACGCAGTGACGAGATATAGTTTCTGTCTCTCTCTTGGTGGGGAAATCACCGTTTCACTCGCACTCATAGGTCTCATATACCTGCCTCTTTCTAATACATCCCACACCAAGTCCATTGTTCTAGAACATTAGGTAACCGCAATCATAATAAATTACTTGACAAAATTAAACTTATTTAGAAAAACCTGAAAAAGTAGGCCAAAACAGGCAAAAATCCAGTACAACGACTTATTTGTGAACAATTACATAAAAAATAGTAATGATTTAAAATGTCTGTTAAAATACAAAGTACATTCTTAAAACATACAGCTAGAGCAAATATCAACCCTAAAATACATAAAAACTGTACAAATATTCTTAGCAGTACTTTTTAAGAAATGTTTACATGCATGAAAACAGTTTAAAAGAAAAATATTTAGCTAGGAGGGCAGGGGTCTTGCAACGTTACAGACCCCTGACATCACCGCTTTCCCAGAAATGCCCCTATTTTCCACGAATTTCCTCGAAATTTCCAGTTGACAAGGTCGGGGGATTCGGTAGTATTTATAACGTACTTTTAGTGGGCGCCACCGTGTCTAGGGGGCACAGACCCGGCGAGAAGACTCTGTCTCAGGTGTGACGTAGCCCGTGTGGCGGCGTGACTCGTTTCCCCCTTTCGCAATTACCTTAACCACACAGTGGGATCTCAGGGCACCCCACACGCCGACAAACAACACTCGAAGCACGCAAACACAATGGCTCTATGCAAACGCCTTCCTCGGAGAGCCGGAACGGAGCGTCTCTCTTCAGCTGGCGACGGGAAGCGACTGCGCGAGCAATGGCCGCAGAGGTAGCGTTGCGAAGAGGGGGGGGGGGGGGGGGTGTTTGGCGCCAAGCGCCCTGAACAGTTACCCTGTCTCTCGTCGTGCTGCGGACGTGGTTAGTGATTGAAATGCATAAAAATTACAATAAATTTTAATATAAAAACATATGGCACTTGGGGAACAAAACAAAAGATTGCACAGTATTATTATATCTTGGGGAGCGAAGCACTGATTCTACAGCGCCCTCTTGCGGCGGCGCGCTATTTAAAACACGTCAGCCGGGAGGATTAACAGGAGGGGAGGGAGGTGGTGGCACATCGGGCTCAGATGGGCGTAGCCCTGGACGACGTCAATTGCCCCCTCCTAAAGTAGGCCGATGTGATGACATCTCCCGACCTTGAGTGGGCGTGGCATTGTTTACCTCGCGCTCCCTGTGGCAATGTTTACATTTCGCCAGCTGAGCAGCAGCTCCGTGCCCTTGGATGTCTCCTGGGTCGGAGGTTGTACCTTGGAGCGGGCTCGGGTGCTTCTTTCTCTCCTTCACCTGCCTCGGATTCTGCGGGTTCTTCCACGAAGACCCGAAAGTCTGAGTCCTCTATGGAATAGTGGAATGGCCACATCATCTCATGGCTGTCCGGCGACTCTGGTCGTTCGTCCGCTTCGTCTGGCGTCCATATCAGAGGCAAGGGCATACCGTCTCCTCTCGTCGACAGTTCAGTTCGTCTGTTTCCGCGAACCCGCGGAAGGGAGAGTCCTCTCCGTCTGTCTCTGTGAACAGCTGTCTTGTCAGGCCCGTTCTGCGTGGGGCTGGAACTGGTGACTCCACTTCCACTCCTGGAAACCCCTGGAATCCTGCGCCCTCGTTCTCCATAGGGGTTGATGTCGCAGCATTGGCGTGATGTTGGTCCTCGGTAACTGTGGGGGTCACGGGTTCGCTTCCCTCTCCCTCAGGGCCTCCTTCCCCGCCTCCGTGCGCGATTCGTACATCATCCCGATGGTACTTCGCGGCACGACCACTCGGAAGTGTGACTACGACCGCGGTGAGACCTGGTATGCGCAACACTGCTATGGGGCCGATCCACTTGGGTGCAAGCCCCGCACAGAAGTTTTTGTTTCCAGCTGAGAGTGGATGTAGACGCGCGTACACCATCTGCCCAGGTGTCAGTGGCGGCGGTGGTCGTGTGGTGACGGGTGTGTGTTGCGCCTGGTAGGCCGCCTGCCTGCGACGAGCCTCTTCATGCGTCATAGCGATGTTCCGCCCGCGCTCCTCTGGGGATTCTTCCCTGTCCTCCGCGCATCTCTCTTGCACCCGGTACTGGCCGGGCAGGGGTAGGTTACGTCCTTGCACGAGTGTGGCTGGAGATTCGCCGGTAACTGTGTTCACACGGCGCCGCAGGCAATAAGTGATTTCCGGGATGTGCGTGTCCCACAGGGTGTGGTCTTCAGCCAGCCGGAGTCTCAGCTGCGCCTTTATCTCCTGGTTGCGCCTCTCGGTGGGGTTAGCGCGGGGGTGGTACAATGGCGTGGTATGCGTCGTGACTCGCCACGCCTCGCATAGCACCCTCCACTTCCGTCCCGAGAACTGTGACGCGTTATCCGTCAACACAACGCGTGGGTAGCCCCAGCGCGGGAAAAATTCTGTGTCCATGGTGCGTGCAATGGTGCCAGCGTGGCAGTTTGACAGCGGAAAGGCCTCGACCCAGCGCGTGAAGCAATCCGTCACAACCAACAGGAATCTCTTCCCGCGTGCTGACCTTGGGTACGGCCCCATCAAATCCAGAGCGACAGTGTGAAATGGCTCGGATGGTCGCCGGGGTCTTTGTTGTTCTCGCCCATCGGCTCGCTGCGCCTTTCGCCGTTGGCAGTGTCGGCATCCTCGCACGCCGTCCCTCACATACTTGTTAACTCCGGGCCAAAAGAAGAGGTCTCGTACTGCACGTACAGTCTGATCCATACCCGGGTGTCCGGCTAGTCTGTTCACATGTAACATTGTGAATATTTCGCGTCGCGTCACTGCGGGTGCAAATGTCCACCATGGTTGTTGAGTGCCTGCGGTGCGTGCCTGTAACAATCCCTCGAGCACACGATACCCCTCGCACGCCGCCTCCCCGCACTGACGTATTAGCCCTTGCGTGTGTTCGTCTCTGCGTTGTGCCGCGCGCACGAATGCGTCTAGATCGTCTAGTTCCGCCCCTGGCGGTAGGGTGGGGGTATTGTTTACATCTGTGATCGCACACAGCGCCGCAGCCTGACTAAGTGTGTGTGGCCTAGGTGTCGGTGTGCCGCTCGTGGGTGGGAGGAGCTCGTCCCAGTCCGCGTTGTCCCGCGCCTCTACCGTGTCGTCTGGGTTACGCGACAGCTCGTCGGCCAGCTCGTTCTGTTTGCCAGCGACGTGTTCCACAGTAAAGTCGAGTGCTTGCAGGACCATAGCCCACCGCGTCAATTTTGACCGCTGCCCCTGCATAGTGGCAAGCCATTTCAGGCACTGGCTGTCTGTCCGCAGTATGAAATGCTGGCCCTCTAGGTGTGGCCTGTACCTCCTCAGGGCCCACACCATGCCCAAACACTCCCTCTCATTCACACTGTAGCGTTGCTCTACTGCCCCGAACTTGGCGCTCGTGTACTCAATTATGCGAGGCTCGCCAGCATCTCCAAGCTGTAACAATATGGCTCCTATTCCCTGTTGGCTTGCGTCCGTTTGTACAATTATCTGCTTCCCTGGATCTAGTCGGGCCAGCAAGTGACATTGCCGGAAACGCTGTTTCAATTCCTCGAAAGCTGCTTGCATTTCCGTGGTCCACCGGTAGGACTTTTTTGGTGACAGCTGTTCCGTTAGTGGTGCGGCGATGACAGAGAACTCTGGTATGAACGCACGTAGCCAATTGGCCAGTCCGATGAACCGTTGCAGCTGCTTACGAGTGTTTGGGATAGGCTTGTTTACAATGACAGACAGTTGTTGTGACGTTGGCCGATTCCCCTCCGCATTCACGACCAGGCCCAAAAAATCTAGTTCCGTTGTACCTACGTGACATTTCTCGGGGTTACATGTAAGCCCGTGGGCGGCTAGTCGCTCTAGGATCAACGCGAGGTGGTGCGCGTGTTCGTTCCATGTCTGTGACCAAATGATAATGTCATCAAGATATGCGGCCGCGAACTTGCCCGCGTAGTCCCCTAATACACGCGTCATCATGTTCTGGAACGTGGCGGGTGCATCCTGCAATCCAAAGGGCATGGCGCAAAACTGAAACCGTCTGCCGTCCGGAGTCGTAAAAGCGGTTTTAGGGCGGTCCTCTGGGCGTATGGGTACTTGCCAGTAACCCGCTTTTAGATCTAACGAGGAAAAAATCTTTGCATTACCCAACCCCGCGATTGTATCTGCGATGTTCAACAGTGGAGGTGGTGCGTTTACTGTTACCTTGTTAATTGGTTTAAAATTAACGCAGAAACGTAAAGTGCCATCTTTTTTTTCCGCTAGCACGACCTGGAAGTTGTATGGGCTCTCGCTGGGCTCGATAATGCCATCTCGCAACATTTCCCTCACTTGATTCAGGATGGTCTGTTTCCCCGTGTGCCCGTAGCTGCCAGGAGGGATGAACATAGGGGTGTGGGGGTGAGTAGGAATAGAGTGCTCTGCGACCGTCGTACGTCTCAGCGGATCGGCAGTCGCGAACACGTCACTGCGGGGTACAATTACACTCTGGATAGCTGCCTGGTGCTCACGGGGCACCCCATGCTTGAAAGTAGCGAGACTGAGCTGGTGTTTGGTTGGTGGCGGTGAGCGTCCGAGGCCATACACTGTACGGCGGCCCTGGTTGCCGACATGTACGCACCCATCGCGTACCTCGATCATGGCACCTTGGTCGTACAGCCACGGATGTCCCAGGATAACGTCGTCTCGGAGGTCGTCGACCACCAACGCCGTGGTGCTTGAACGTTGGTCGCGCACGTCCACGTGCAGCGTTACGACGCCCCTGGTGTGGCAGGCGTTCCCAGTGGTCGCCAGCTGGAGTTGGCCCGGCCAGGCCTCGAAGGGCGTCCCTTCGGCGAACTGTGATGACACACAGTTGTGGCTGGCGGCGGTGTCAATGAGGGCACTGACTGCCCGCCCGTTGACCACGACCGGGATGCGAAGTAGCACGCACTCCTCCACGCTCACGTGCCCCAGGCTTGGTCCAGCTGTTGTTGTTGTGATAGCCGGTTGCGCGGGGGTGGCGGGCCGTGTTAGCGCGTCGCCCCCGGCTGCCCGTTTCCTGACGGATCGTTCCGTTGGGCTGCTGGTCGATATCGGTTGCGCACTGGGCAGTCCTCATGCCAGTGGAAGGTGCCACTCGGGCACAAGTGGCATTGCGGTGGCGGCCCCACGCCAATCTCGCGTCTACGCCACGCCGGTGCCGGGCGTTCCTGCCGACTGTTGTTGGCGAATGGGAAGTACGGCACCACAGCCGTTGCGTCAGCGGCTGTCACGGTCTCTGCTCGTACTGTCGATTTGGATGACCGTACCGACTTCAGGTCATACTCAACGGCGCGCGCGTGTTGCGTGAACTCCTCGGCTGTCTGGCGGGTTGCATGTCGTAGATGCGGGCGTAGCTCCGGACGCATCAGCTCGACGATGCGCTCCAACAATCCCTCCGGGCCGCTCGCCGGGAACAGCAGTCTATGTAGCCGGAGCTTCTTGACAATGAACGCCTCCGCCGATTCATTCAGACTCTGTTCCAGACAGTACAACTCCGTCCTGACCTTCATCTCCGCTTTCACGTCCGCGAACCGCGCCTCGAATCGCCGTGTGAACTCCGACCAGGGCATGTCGAATTCACTGACGATGCTCCACCACGTCTTCGCCTCCCCTCTTAGCGCGCCTCCCACGCGCTCTGCCCACTCCACGTCTGGCACGCCGTACCGATTCAGTCTCTCATGACACACTCGCACGAACTTCCCCGGGTCGTCACACGTCCGTCCAGAAAATTCTGGCAGCTCGATGTGACCCACAGGCGTAGGTCGCGCGCACGCATTTGTTGGCTCGACATAGACTCGCGTCCCCATGGCGAACGCCGCCCTGCGTGTTGCGAACTTCACCTCCTGACATTCGGTGCAGTCGTACCAACTGTCGCGTGAAGAAGCCTGCTCGGTCTGGTCCATACACCGCACGTGTTTGAAGGCCCGGCAGTTTCGGCACCAAGCGTCTTTGCCCGCCTCTCCAGTACAGGTTGCCACAGTACACTTCAAACGTTCTATCCCGAATGAATTCATTCGCCCCGCAAAACCGTCCAGGCGTGGTTCGCAGCGTTCCAGACACACGCACGTGTCCATCCACGAGGCCCCCGTGACGCCCCCCACGTGCCTCGGACGTGCGTACGTGACGCAATACATACTGTTTATATTAAACACGAGCTCTGGTTTAATTAAGCCCACTCCAGCTGCCGGTCGTCTATCGTCTGCCATGCTCGCATTAGTTCAACTCACATAAGCACTGCAACAAAATTACCGCTCCCGGGATGCGGAATGCCTCTGCTGCGCCTGGATTCCTGGAAGCGCGCTAGTGGTCACTGGATCGGTCGCGACGGAGTACCGTTAGGCGCGCTGCACGGACAATGGCTGCTCGGCTCCGTGCACTCCGGTTAACAATCGCACAACTCCCGCGCATCCGGTCTTGGTGGTTAAGGCAGCTTTTTGTCACGCCCCACACTCTTGGGAGCCAATTGACAAGGTCGGGGGATTCTGTAGTATTTATAACGTACTTTTAGTGGGCGCCACCGTGTCTAGGGGGCACGGACCCGGCGAGAAGACTCTGTCTCAGGCGTGACGTAGCCCGTGTGGCGGCGTGACTCGTTTCCCCCTTTCGCAATTACCTTAACCACGCAGTGGGATCTCAGGGCACCCCACACGCCGACAAACAACACTCGAAGCACGCAAACACAATGGCTCTATGCAAACGCCTTCCTCGGAGAGCCGGAACGGAGCGTCTCTCTTCAGCTGGCGACGGGAAGCGACTGCGCGAGCAATGGCCGCAGAGGTAGCGTTGCGAAGAGGGGGGGGGGGGGGGGGGGGGGGGGTTTGGCGCCAAGCGCCCTGAACAGTTACCCTGTCTCTCGTCGTGCCGCGGACGTGGTTAGTGATTGAAATGCATAAAAATTACAATAAATTTTAATATAAAAACATATGGCACTTGGGGAACAAAACAAAAGATTGCACAGTATTATTATATCTTGGGGAGCGAAGCACTGATTCTACAGCGCCCTCTTGCGGCGGCGCGCTATTTAAAACACGTCAGCCGGGAGGATTAACAGGAGGGGAGGGAGGTGGTGGCACATCGGGCTCAGATGGGCGTAGCCCTGGACGACGTCACAGTTTTTCCTCAAAATTTCCTATTTTCCCACAAAATGTCCCTATCAAATTTTTTCCATCCCACAATTTTCTAAGAAGGCACTCATTTCCCCTTTGTAGTTTAGTATCCCCCCTACCAACCACCTGATTGGCCGGTTCATGCATGATATATTTGTTTCTGAGTTGTCCACCATATTGGTTAATATTAATTTATTTGTAAGTATTAGAGCAATGGATATGTATATCCTTGCACTGCTATATCAAACTATCAACGGTCGTCATCTCGAATTATGCCATTTCCGTCCTCTATCTTAAATTCAATTTTCTCATGCTCTGTCATTCCACTTATTGCAGCCATATTCGATTATGTCTTTCCCATCATTCATTTTGGATTACGGTATGTAGTTTTCAGCCACCCTATCGCCATTTTGATATTCAAGTTTTTACATGTAACTTAGCATGTGTAACTCAGAGTAATGCAATTAATTTTGACTGCCTGTAATTTCCTATACAGCACTCTATGTTTTGGATACATACATTTCATAAATGTCATGTTTGTTGCCTTTCTGATAAAATTGTAGTTTTTTTTTTAAATTATAGAACAACTTAAGCACTTGTGCTGTATGGGTTGTCTGTCAATACAATTTACCAACTTCAGCTTTATAGCGTACACCTTTGTTCAGGATGTAGGTTATAACACTGTTCATTCACATGCTTCCTTAAAATCAGTGTTTCATTTTTATATCCCAACTGTCACTTGGAAAGCATTGCGTGATGAATGTTTTGGAATACTGAAAACCACATAGAGTAGTTTTTAAACACACTTTTAAAAGTGCAACAGTGGTAGAGAGAGGTATTTATTACCTTTGAGCAGTGTGATATCTGAGACTAGCTACACAACACAGTCACAACTTTGCTGTGTTGTTTGTGTAGAGCAGCAGACTACAGCGGTGCTGTGGTGTTGATCTCAAGAAGCATACTACAACTGAGCTAGTGTTTTTTGTTCTAGAGCAGCAGTCTACAGCTGTTCTTGTGTTATTGGTGTCAAACAGCAGACTACAGCTGTGCTGTGTTTTTAATGTTGAGCGGCAGACTACTTCTGTGTTATGTTGTTTGTGTTAAGCAACCGCTACAACTGTGCTGTGTGGTTGGTCTCAAGCAGCAGACCACACCTGTGCCCTTGTTTGGTTGAGCAGCAGACTACAATTATTGTGCTATGTTGTTGGTCTCAAGCAGAGATAAAGCCACGCTTGTGTTGTTGTTCTCAAGCAGTAGACTACAGCTGTGCTGTGTTGTGGTGTCAAAAACCATACTGTAGGTGTGCTATCTTGTTAGTCTAAAGCAGCAAACTACAGCTTAGCTGTTTTGTTTGTGTCGAACAGCAGACTACTACAGTGCTTGTGTTTTTTGTCATGAGCAGCAGACATCAGCAGTGCTGTGCGGTTGGTCTGAAGCAGCAGACGACACTTGTGCTCTTGTCGTTGGTGTCAAGCAACATACTATAACTGTGCTGTGTTGTTGGTTTCAAGCTGCAGGCTACATCTGTGCCCTTAATATTAGTGTCCATCAGCAGACAACAGATGTGCTGTTGTTTTAGTCTCGAGCAGTAGATTTCAGCTGAGCTGTTTGGTTTGTGTCGAGCAGCTATCTACATCTGTGCTTGCAATGCTGGTGTCTAGCAGCAGACTATAGCTGTGCTGTGTTGTTGGTGTCGAGGTAAAGACTACATTTGTGCCTTTGTTGTTGTTCTCAAGTTGTGTACTTTACCTGTGGTGTTCTCGTCGGTGTCGAGCAGCAGACGCTGGCCGCTTGGAGCAAGGTGTTCTACGTGTCGGCTGCGGTGTCTGCCGCCCCGTACCTCGTCTTCTTCGCGCTGGGCTCCGTCGACGAGCAGCCCTGGAACAGGATCAGCAAGGACGAGGAGCAAGTGCCCATCATCAACGCAGAGGCGGAAGCCCTTGCTGTGGACACATCCCAGGACTGCTGACGCATACTGCGTGCTTCGCTCTATGGGCAGAGCATGGTATTCCTACCCAAAAGTATTATTTCGCATATTGATACAAATCAATATTCTTTATTTGTGATGGAGGTCATAACTCAGGGTGCAATAATAACTTTCCTGTGCCTTATTATAAATATTTTTTTTTTTAGAATAGTAGTTTTAAACTGCCACTTTTGCAGTCCTCACATGTGTTAGCTTTCATATAGAGTTATCCTAATACAATTTTATATATATATATATATTTTTTCATTGAGATGTAATACTCTGCATAGCACAATAGTATATTTAAATTTTAAAAATGATTATATTTGACTTATTGACACCAGCATATTACTATATTAATATCATTAATAATATCAAGCCATTGTGAAGTTGAGTGTCTCAGATACAAGAAAGTGGATATGAAACTATTAATGGACTCTTTGGCTGAAGAATACAGTATTCCCATGTTTAGTCAGAGTACTTAGTGAGGATGACAATGCATAGCTTTTTAACACTTGCTGGTTATAAGAGAGTTTTTCGACCACTGTAGGTGTCGGCAGAAATAAATTTGTAATAGTACCTTATACAGGCCTAAACTGAAATAATTAAAGTTTGTATGTAGAGGTGAAAAGTATGTCCGAAGACACTGCATTTTTATTAGTCTGATTAAGTTTCAAAGTAACACTTTGTTCTCTCTTCATTTGAATTGTTTTCTAAAATATTTATAATTTTGTTACTTGCATACCTGTACTCTCATTTTTATCAAAATTTTATCTCTTATTTCGTATTCCTAATGTTACTTTATCTCCTTTTCCTCATATCACCATATCTTCATATGCCTCACATTACATGTTATCTCATTTGTATTTCTCTCTACCATTTAATCATAACTTACAGCCACGCCCCCTTTACTTAATATCTTGTACACAACATTCTTAATCACATTATATACTTATGATATTTATTCATAGTTCCACACCTAACAATACAGGAGCATATTGTTCACATATATGTCGCTTATCCTATGGCTATGACGGTCCGTCCAGGTTTTGGAGCTTTTTTTTTATCTCATGCAAGGAATAAGGAGTTTATTCGTTTCTACAAAAACTTATTTTTTAGAGTGATTAGTGAAAACTGTGTTGGAAATTTTGAAAGTCTGATGTATAACGTGACGTCGTCCGGGCCTGCGGCCCCTTTGAGCCCGATATGACACCGCCCAACCACCGTTTCAGTTCAAACCTCCCGCTCGTGCGTGCGTGTGTGCGTGTGTGTCTAGCCCGGCAAGAGGGCGCTTAGCTGCAGTGCGCCGCACCCCTAATTTGCTACGTTTTAATATTATTTGTAAACCCTTTTTGTTTTCATTCGTCTTTGCCCCAGTGTTGTGCAATTTACTTGTGTTTTCTGTAATTTAAATAGGTTACCTTAAATAACTATAGACGTTGCCCGGGCGGACCCGAACAGGCACGGACTTGGACGAGGATAGGAATGCTTTTATATGAATTATCATTAAATAAGTAAATAGTAACAAACTTTCCATTGTCAGTAATTTTTATATATTTTTAATGTTTATCTGTAATTTACTCAACTTTCGCCGGGGCACGGAGTCGTAGAATACAGTAACGGTAATTGTGTTGGCGCGAAGGGCGCCATGTTGCCACCTGCGAGCGATGAGCTCAGCCCAGTCGATCTTCATCACTGACCGAGAGCAGACGCGCCAGCACCCCGGGGACTTCAACCTTTGTTCTGCACTGACCAAGTAATTCTGTCTCGTTAAGTATTTCTGAATCTCTTTCGCTCGTCATCCTCGGGGCAGCTCTCGGTCAGCGGACTGTTTAATTAATTAATTGTCTCAGTCGAGTTTCTTTCATCACCGTGTAATAAGTAAACTTTGCAGCATGGCCACGTGTGTGGACCATGCCTTCACCTAAACCGATTCGTGCCTCAGGCTTTTTAACCGTGTAATGTGTAACGTGTAACGGGCGTGTAGAGAGACGTGTTAGTGAAATTAAATCTGGAGAATAAATATAAAGTGAGTACTTATTTAATCACGTGGTGAGTGAGTCTAGGAGTGTGGCGTGCCCGACGCCTAGAGCGGGCCAGGTCTGGGTAGCTAGGATAGAAAGGGCTGGTAACTCGTCCCCACTTGGGCTACGTCACGCCCTGAGCGAGAGACTCCGCCGGGTCCACGTGCCCTTCCACGTGGTGGCGCCCATAGTTAACATCTCGAAATCACCGGCAATGCGCGATCAGCCCTCAAATGGCGCCCAAGAGCGTGGGGCGAGTTACATCTTCCGCGAAAACCAGACCTGTACGAGCGTGTGAGATAGGCGGTTGTTACGCGGAGCGCGCGGAACTAAAGTTCGCGCCGGAACTATTGTTCGCGCGGAGCGCATAGCGGGACTCTGGCGCGCCGGCCACGTGATCAGCCAAGCGCACGCTTCCAGGAATCCGCGCACAAACAACGGACTCCGAGCGCAGTAAGTAACACAGTGCTGATGTGTTCGTGAGGACTGTTCGTGTGCAGAGTACCACGTGCGTAGACATGTATCCGTATCCGGACGAGTGTATCGGGTGTTACTTTCCCCGCCCGAGTTGGGACTTGCATGGCAGGACCGCCGCCGGATACGAGTGTGGCTACTGTACGGAGTACCGCATACACGGCGTGACGAAATGTGGAGCTAGGTCGTGTCCCGGAGGTAGTAGCGAGGGATACCGCTGCCAGGAATGTGCCGGCCTGTGGCATCGTGGCTGTATCGGCGAACGTGAATGGACCGTACTGCGCAAGTTTTTTACCTTCACGTGCGCACGGTGCACTGCCTACCTAGCCACCCAGGCGCAGTACGAGGCAGAGACGCTGGAAAATCCTCCACGACACGCCTCGACGCTTCCCGAAACGCCGACGCCGCTCACGCCGACACCGATCACGCCGACACCACTCACGCCGAAAAAGACGCCGCTCACGCCGACGCCAACCACGCCGAAAACGACTCCGCTCACGCCGACGCCAACCACGCCGGAAAAGACGCTGCTCGACTCGCCGACGCAGCCCGTGCCAAGGACGCCGCCCGTTGCCGGAACGTCACCGCCGCACCAAGCCGACTCCTCACGCACGACGCCGACCCCAGCACCACGAAGGTACGTCCTGACGTCACCCGCACCGCCACGTGTTACGTTACCGACGCCTACCGCTCTGACAAAGACGCCCGTCGTCCTGACGCCCACGCCCGTCGTCCCGACGCCGACGCCCGCCGTCCCGACGCCCGCCGTGCCGACGCTCATCGACTTGACGTCTCCCGACACAAGTCCGATCCCGCCGCCGCCTGCCACACTGCGTTTCGTCGACCCGACGCCACTTATCCCGACGCCGACGCTCGCCGTCCCGACGCCGACAATTCCGCTTCCGCCACCTCCTGTCCTGGAGCCGCCAACCTCGGCACCTCTCGTCGACCTGACGTCTCCCGACGCTGGTCCAAACGCATCATCGCCAGCAAGACCTCGTTTCGCCGACCTGACGCCACTCATCCCGACTATGATGACGCTTGACTCGCCGAAGCCAACCGAGCGACGCCCGACAACGACCGTCCCACCGCAGTCTGCCACGCCGTCCAGCACCCGCCTCGTGTCGGAGACACCTCCCGACGCCGGAATGACCTCGCCACCGCACCGAACCGCCGTCCCGACGCCACCAAGGTCATTTCCGGCGAAACCCGCATCGTCTCCGCCACACGACTCGCCACGGACGCCACCAGATTCGACGCCGACGCTTCGTGTCACCTTGTCGCCACCACCTGGCTTCGACGTCATCCGGCCGTCGTCACCGCTACCAGAGTGCGCAGTCGCAAACAGGACGCTTTGCGACACGATGTCCAGGGCCATGACGCCGAGACGCCTGAGCGCCGCCCCGCCGCCTGGATTTGCTCCTCTGTGCCCGCCTGGTTTCGAGGCACAGACGGATGAACCGGACCGAAAGAGAAGGACGCGCGCGACGCCGACGCGGACGCCGCCTACAGGCCCACCTGACGCGACGCCAGGAACGACCGAGACGCCACGACGCCCGATTCCGACGCCGAATGCCGCAGTACCGGAACACCGGTCAAGTGCCCTGCCGCCCGAGACGCCACAAAAATGTCGCAAGTTGGCAACATTGGGACGCCGCACCGTGAAGAGTCGCCTGAGCTCCCTACATCCGCCTGTCGCGATGCAGGTCGACGCCACGACGCCGGGACGCCCGACCGTCCCACCACCGAACGTGACCACCACCCGGACTTCGACACCTGTCACCCGTCTGTCACGACGGGCCGCGAAGCGCCCGCCTGTCGGCGAGGCTGAGCCGGGCCGTGCCGAGCGCCGCCCGCGCTTGCTGCCCGCCTGCCACGAGCCGCCTGACCTTGGCCGCCGCCGTCCCTGCCGGCCGGCGCCCTGGCCACCGCCACGCTATCACACGCAGCAGCCGCCGCAGCCGCAGCTGACGCAGATTTGGGGCTCGGGACAACTGGTGGGTCACCACCCACAAGGTTAGTCAGCCAGCGCCCATTCTGTCCGTGTGTATCGTCCTCCATAGTGTAAATATTGCTCAACTGTCATTTTGTAAACATTGCTCGCCGCCATCATGTAAGCATTGCTCGCCCTTCCATCGTGTAAACATTGCTTGTCCGTCCGTCATGTCAACATTGCCACGTGGGAGTGCGCGACGTAAACACCACAGGCAACGCCCCCCAACCATCTGTCAAACGGCGCTGTCATATCGGCCTACTTTCGGAGGGGGCAATTGACGTCGTCCGGGCCTGCGGCCCCTTTGAGCCCGATATGACACCGCCCAACCACCGTTTCAGTTCAAACCTCCCGCTCGTGCGTGCGTGTGTGCGTGTGTGTCTAGCCCGGCAAGAGGGCGCTTAGCTGCAGTGCGCCGCACCCCTAATTTGCTACGTTTTAATATTATTTGTAAACCCTTTTTGTTTTCATTCGTCTTTGCCCCAGTGTTGTGCAATTTACTTGTGTTTTCTGTAATTTAAATAGGTTACCTTAAATAACTATAGACGTTGCCCGGGCGGACCCGAACAGGCACGGACTTGGACGAGGATAGGAATGCTTTTATATGAATTATCATTAAATAAGTAAATAGTAACAAACTTTCCATTGTCAGTAATTTTTATATATTTTTAATGTTTATCTGTAATTTACTCAACTTTCGCCGGGGCACGGAGTCGTAGAATACAGTAACGGTAATTGTGTTGGCGCGAAGGGCGCCATGTTGCCACCTGCGAGCGATGAGCTCAGCCCAGTCGATCTTCATCACTGACCGAGAGCAGACGCGCCAGCACCCCGGGGACTTCAACCTTTGTTCTGCACTGACCAAGTAATTCTGTCTCGTTAAGTATTTCTGAATCTCTTTCGCTCGTCATCCTCGGGGCAGCTCTCGGTCAGCGGACTGTTTAATTAATTAATTGTCTCAGTCGAGTTTCTTTCATCACCGTGTAATAAGTAAACTTTGCAGCATGGCCACGTGTGTGGACCATGCCTTCACCTAAACCGATTCGTGCCTCAGGCTTTTTAACCGTGTAATGTGTAACGTGTAACGGGCGTGTAGAGAGACGTGTTAGTGAAATTAAATCTGGAGAATAAATATAAAGTGAGTACTTATTTAATCACGTGGTGAGTGAGTCTAGGAGTGTGGCGTGCCCGACGCCTAGAGCGGGCCAGGTCTGGGTAGCTAGGATAGAAAGGGCTGGTAACTCGTCCCCACTTGGGCTACGTCACGCCCTGAGCGAGAGACTCCGCCGGGTCCACGTGCCCTTCCACGTGGTGGCGCCCATAGTTAACATCTCGAAATCACCGGCAATGCGCGATCAGCCCTCAAACGTGTACTGCATAAGTACAAATTATGGGAAATGAAAGTAGTTATAGGGAATGTAAACTATGTATCATTGTGAAGAGACATCAAGTGGAACCTGACTTTAAACATACATTTTGAAAATTTTTATAACATTTTTGTTAGTTATTTTCTACATAGAAAACTGTGATAGAGAGAGAGGCATTAGCAATTTATAGGCGTTTAAGCAATTGTTTTGTTTTAAAACATACCGTTCGTAGAACATTGTTATTGCAAATGGCCTGCATGTTAAGAGCAAACCTGAATTTTCTGTAGGAAACACTCGAAGCGAGAGCCAGGCTTGTTCTGTTGGCATGACTGCGCATGCTTCGTGCCGCCCCCTGCATGATGTCACGTGACAGTATTTAGAATGTTTTTTTGGTTTTCATTCCTTAGTTTATGGACATATTTTGACTTTGCAAACATGACCGGATTGAAACTTCATGAAGTTTTAAGATATGCACATTTTGATTCAATTATTAAAATTTTTTTTTTCTGAACTTAAAATCGATGGATGTTAGTAATATAATGATTAAAAATAATCAAGTTTACTATTTAGAAAGTTCTTTTTATTGGCAATAGTGTGTGGTGCGAACATTGTCAAATTTACTTCTCATTAAATAGACACTGGTGTATAAACATGCAAATTTAACTTTCAGTGTATAAAGCGTTTGTGTCTTGAAAATAATGTCATTTAAACTTCTACCATAGTTCAGTATCTAACGTGGTCTTAAAGTAGCAGAAACGGTAATGCTTAAAATCAGACAATCCAATGCTTTTTCTTAAATGACTGTGTAGCTTAAATATTTTTACTTCAAATAACATAAGTTAATATTTTTAAATATTCAAATTTATTTCCGTGCTAATGATATTTTCTTTTAATAGGCCTAATTAAGTGCTTAAAACATAAATTAAAATTTATACACTAACATTATTTGCCATAAATACAAAGCTTAAAATGCAAAATCGAATTTTATTTAAAATCTGTCATTTGTGAAATGTCTCTCTCAGCTCACTGTGTTTGATCTCAGTACTTTTGTTTTTAAAACAGGATGAAAATAATTCTCAAATATTTCAAAGTATTAGCCATAGCCAATATCGCATTACTGCAAACATGTCGCTTTTAAATGCTCGATAAAAAAAATGTATAAAATGTTTTCAGCCATTTCATACGCAACCGATGTTTGTTTACAAGTTCATTTAAACTGACCCGATTAAAAACCATGACGTTTTATTCAAATGTAATATTTATTATGTAAACGCTTTAAAGTGAACACTAATAGATTTTCCAAATGGATATAGTATATACAACATTAAAACAACACAACTAGCTGAACGTTACCCGGGCTTCACACGAGGGATATGCTTCATGTCGGGGGTCGGGAGCGGTAGGCAGGTAGGAAGCCATTCGCATCCGCCGTGTTTGTCGCGCTGACATCACAGAAGTGTTGAGCGTGATCGGTTAGGATGATATTCCGTTCGCTTCGTGTCCGTTGCGCTATTGCTGTCCCAGCGTGCCTCGGCCAATCAGAGCTCGGCAACCGGGAGAATCCCCGCCTACCCCCTGAGCGACCGGCCACTAGCCTCGGTGCAGGACCTCACACTGGTTCAACTACTTACAAGGGCGTATATTCCTGCGTGGGGGGGCCAGGGACCCCTCTTCCTGGAATTAAGAATCCCCTAACTGAGGGGGCTCGCTTATGCTTGCAAAGTATTGACTGTGAAACAGGATTGATAAACGTAAATGTTAAAACGATGTTTCATGGAAAACTTTCTGTACATTTAAAATATTTTTGCTTCTTGCAGGCATATAGGCCTAGATATGGGCAATGCACAACATACAAGCACCACTCATGCTGTTGAAACCCACGTGCAAAACTCACCCCCTCTCCCCCCCCCCCCTCTCTTCCCCTTTCACAGCGAATTGTCTGCGGCTCTTTGAGAATCTTGCACATTTGCACCCAGACTACGTATCTCTCACACTTTGTAATCCATATTGCCCTTTATATCTATGGCAAAGTGTATCTGCACAACACAGCTATGGTCAAATTGTATATGCGTTAATTTTCCCTTAATACCACCATTAGGTAGTTAATTATAAATTCACACAAGTGGGTTTGTAAAATGCCATTTCACTGCGCTACATTCTTCACATTGTAAAAACATTTACGTAATGGTTCTTATAACAAAATGGATTGCAGTACCACATTTAATTAGGATATTATTCAATGAATTATTTGTTTATATATGTCTATAGTTTGTTGTTATTATTTTAATGTCTGCTGTATTTTATGGATAGTATTTTAATAAAATTTCTTATCGAAATCAAGGTCCAAAGCCGGGTTTTGTATTTTTTGACGTGACAACATCTAATAAATCGAACGCCGGCTGCACGTACGAAAAAGTGTCCCGTTACGCACATTGTCCCCTTGCGCTGTGTCCCGTTGTGCTCATTGTACGCTTGCGCCGCATCTATCTCTCTTCCACTCGATTGGAACAACCATCGATTTGACTTTTTTGAGGCACATTAAACTTGAAACACTCCCATTCGTTTCCTACTTTTCCTATCATCGTCCTATCCGTAACAGAATAACACAGATTGGAAGAAGTTAAATAGCAAACATGTATAAAAGTTATAGTATAGTATAGTATATCTTTGTTAAAGTAATAAACATATTTGAATTAATGAGTGCAAATAAAAGTAAATTTATCAATTAAATTGTTGATTTCATTTCACTCCTTCTTTGTATCCATACAAAATAGTGATAATTCAATAAAAATGATTCAATTTTATTCATAAATGTATGCAATCATTTCATCAATGTTTTGTTATGATGTCACGTTAAACTATCGTCCGTAAACTGACTTTACAGACCACCAATTATTTTTTAAGTCTTCTTTCGCATTTATCGGAGCTGTTTCCTTAAATAGTTTAAAATTTCGGCCTGCAAATAGAATTCTAGCGGTGGGTGCGGAAACTACTTGTGATTTTAGAGAGGCAGTGTAGTTAAAAACACAATTTGCATTGATTTTTGTTTTGTTTTGATTCCCTCGAGACCCTTATTCAACGAAAAATTTCTATTCCAACACCATACAATAAAGTTGGTATAATAAAGATGGAGGGTTATGATGTCACCGAAAACGTTCCTACGCTGCCATGTTTGTTTTACATGTTTGGTGGATTAGGTGTTTATCAAATATTATATATATATATATATATATATATATATATATATATATATATATACACACACACCTTTATATGCATGCACACACAAACAATATAAATATTGCATAATAGTTTGGACATTTTGTACTGTCTTGAGCAGGGGCGCAACAACTAAATTTCTAAAGGGGGGGGGGGGGGGGGCGATATACCTATTTATAAAGAATCGTCGATCCCCCCTATTGAAGCGGGGGGTTCGGGGGTCCTTCCCCGGAAAAATTTGTATTTCAAGGTGGAAAATGGTGCTATTTAAGCAGTTTTATTATCTAAAAATTGATTACACAGCACTTTCTTTGCCCCCGTTTGCCCCAACTTCAAGGTTTCAGAGGGGGGGGGGGGGGGGCGGCAAAATACCCCCCCCCCCCCCCCCCCCCTGTTGCGCCAATGGTTTTGAGGAAATTCCTATGTTTAATTGTTTCCTTATTGTGC
This sequence comes from Bacillus rossius redtenbacheri, assembly GCF_032445375.1. Lineage (NCBI taxonomy): Eukaryota > Metazoa > Arthropoda > Insecta > Phasmatodea > Bacillidae > Bacillus > Bacillus rossius. The sequence continues at coordinate 14,922,188 of NC_086338.1, read as the reverse complement.
CCACCTATTTGTACAAAGATTTTATTGAAAATATTTTTTTTTGAAAATGTTTTCATTTAAAATGTTAAATTTCTTGGTTAATGTAAAATATTTTCTTGTTTATAATGTAAATGTGAAAACTCAAATAATTTATAGAATTTGTCAATAAGATATGGCCAATTATTTGTTTTATTATCGTTAACTTTAAATGAAAATGAAGTATGTACTTGTTGGAATTATTTCTACTTAGAGTATGATTATCAAAAATATTCTGGACTTTGGACTTACTTTTTGCACAGGCTGTGACCGATTTATGCTTGGAGTGAGAAAGAGAAACATAAAGCGGATTATAAGAAAAATTTTAATAAAATTTTTTATTACATTGATTTTTGTTTTGTTTTGAATCCCTTAAGACCCTGTTTCACTGACAAATTTTCTATTCCAACACCTTACAATAAAGTTGGTATAATAAAATAAAGATGGAGGGTTATGATGTCACCGAAAACCATCCTACCGCTGCCATGTTTGCTTGACTTGCTGGGTGGATTAAGTGTCTATCAAATATATCATATATATAGGACTGATCATAAAAAACTTGTGTTGTTTAATGGAATATGCCAATCAGAATCCTATCCAGCAAAAACGCAAATGGTTGCTGTTTCTGTCAAAACGAATCTTTAAAATGGCGAATAACACATGGACGATTAAAAAGGTAATGCATGTAAAATAATGATGCCATGTGTCAAGTAATTTACTTAGAAGTGCATTGGTGTAGCATACAGGAAGAACCTGAGACCACCCCGCTTCCTGCTGGAGGAATGTCCTGGTCCCCTGGTCTCCTGGTCTCCTGGTCCCCTGGTCCCCTGGTCCCCTTGTCCCCTGGTCCCCTTGTCCCCTGGTCTCCTGGCTCCCTGGTCCCCTGGTCCCCTGGTCCCTCTGGTCCCCTGGTCCCTCTGGTCCCCTGGTCTCTCTGGTCCCCTAGCCCCGTGCCACGATGCACAGAGCAACATGTTCTGTTCTTTTACAAAAGATTCCTTTGGAAACCAATTGCCAAGAATGAATTTGTAATAACCTACTATAAAGATGTAAGTAACTTCATACAACACATAGCTATGGTTATTTTTGTAGATATGAAGTACTTTTTTCGAGGTAATAGGCTTCTAAGTTTTCTTACGAAAACTTATGCATAATTTTTTTGATTTAAATTGATGTTTCACTCAAGCATATTAACTGTGAACGTATTATTTACACATATTAATGAGAACATTATGTTACATGAATATTTCTGTTTGAACAAATTTACAGTTGTTTCCATTGATTCTTAATATCAACCAAGTCAAAATTTATTTTCTTTAAAATTAATGCTATATTTTCTTTAAAAAATATATTGTTAAGACAACCAAAAGTGAATACGTAATAGGTGTTTCTTGCATAAGACTGAAAAATTTTGCTTGTAAACAATGTTATTGTGGATGGACAGCAAACTTCCATTGTAAGTCACATCGGAAATAATTTCTTTGAGACTAAAAGTGGTAAAGTAATATCAACCAAGTCAAAATTTATTTTCTTTAAAATTAATGCTATATTTTCTTTAAAAAATATATTGTTAAGACCACCAAAAGTGAATAATAGGTGTTTCTTGCATAAGACTGAAAAATTTTGCTTGTAAACAATGTTATTGTGGATGGACAGCAAACTTCCATTGTAAGTCACATCGGAAATAATTTCTTTGAGACTAAAAGTGGTAAAGTAATAAGGAGGAAAGTGTTGAAATAGGTTACTTGTACAAGATCTGGAGCAGAGTTAGATGCATAGTTCTGAATGCCCGAGCGCATTTAGACGCTGTAGGAACTGCCAACATTACAAACAGAAGTAACAACATACGAATGAACCATAGAAAACTTCATAACTATACATATACAAGAAATTTCAACAGCGAAGGCTGAGAAGGGCAATAAGATTATCCTGAAGGTATGTGAGTAGTATATAAATGGGCATACTGGCCTTGGAATCAGAGTGCGGATTGGGATTGTAGACCACCATCTTGGATTGTGACGTCACGGCTGCCAACTTGAATGTCCTTGACCTTTGATCTTGACCTTCAAAATTAGCAGAATTTTTTTCAATAATTTGTCAAAATTTCAAATTTTTAGGAAAAATATTCCGCAAAAAATCTTTAAAAAATCAGAAAAGTAAAATATTTCCTTTTCGAGGGAAAAATTCCTCAATGAGGTTCTGTAGTTGGATCTTGACCTTGATCTTTAACCTGATCTTGGCCGCTATCTTATATGAAGTCACGGCCGCAATTTTGGATTCTGCCCCCTTGGATTCTAGAACTTCCCGCGATCTTGGATTTAGGAACTTTTCTTCAATTTAGATTGCGCAATATTTAATTCTAGAACTTTCCATCATCTTAGAATTGAGCGCCCCGCTCATGAACGTTACACTTTTCTTTACGGCATAACATCCCGCCATTTTGAATTGTGACATCATTGTTGTAATTTGCGTTACGTTCACCATCCTTAAAATACCGTAAATATTAATTTAGAAATTCGGAAAAAATTAAAATAAATTAAGGAAAAAATTATTTTTTGCAATTTTAATAACAAACGCACTTACATCATGGAGTCCTTGGTTTAAAACCGTTGGGGGCGTACTGACCTTCCACCACTACTACCAAGTCAGATATTACGGCAGCTAGTATGACGTGTCCGCCATTTTGGATTGTGACGTCACGGCTACGTGAACCGAGGAGGATCCCTGTGGGATATTTAAGTCTGTAACATTGACCGCATTGGAGACTTGGGGACAGTTGGAAAAAGATGGCCACATAGCTTGATCAAATGTAACTCTAGTTGGTGATTTACGAAATAAAAATGTAACACGTGGCGACGAGGATGGGATGTTGTGCCGGAAAGAATAATCCGTTTATTCAGCGTTGTTAAAATGGGAGGTTTCAAAGTGGAAAATTTTGTTTGCAGCGAGGATTCGTGGGAATCGTACGTTGAGCGGCTGGAACAGTGTTTTAATGCCAATGGCGTCAGTGATAAAGAAGAGGACCTAGCAAAGCGGCGCGCAATTTTGATATCATCATTAGGCAAAGAAACATACAAAGTCTTACGGAATTTGTGCGAACCAAAGAAACCTCAGGACGTGAGTTACAGGGAACTTTTTAAGTTGTTGAGTGATCATTATTCTCCCAAGCCATCGGTCATAGCTGAACGGCACAATTTCCACAAGCGTGTGCAACAAGATAGCGAAACAATTTCTGACTTTGTGGTTGGGTTACGGAAATTAATAGGTATTGTAATTTTGGGACGTTTTTAGACGCGGCTTTGCGTGACCAATTTGTGGTCGGGGTAAGAGATAAACATATAACACATAGGTTATACTTGGAACCAGAAGACATCACGTTTGAGAATGCCGTAGCGCTTGCAGCTGCGTATGAAGCGGCTATGGATAATGCATCTTTAGGTGTGGCAGATTTGAAGGTTAGTGAGGTACCTTGTCAGACGCCTCCAGTGACCGAGGCCGTAAATGTAGTCAAGTTTAGGCCCAGGAAGGTAGATGAAAAAGGGTTAGGAACAGTGAAATGCTTTTGCTGTGGTAGGGCTAACCATGTGGTGAAAGACTGTAAATTTAAGAGTTATAGGTGCAACAATTGTAAACAGCTGGGTCATTTGCAGCACATGTGTCCAAATCAAGCGATGTCAAAGAAGGGTGAGTCGAGAGCACACAACTTTGTGGTACATGATGGTGCAGAGAACCAAGTTGGCCTCGTAGATCGGTGGGAAAGTGAGTTCACATCAGTGTTTTGTATATCAACTGGAACAAAACCAAAGCCATGGGTAATACCTGTTTTGGTTGGGGAAGTACAATTAGACATGGAAGTGGACAGCGGTGCTGCTATATCTGCCATATCAGAACATACCTACAAACAATTGTTTGCAACCCATCCCTTGAGGCCTACCAATGTCAGATTGAAGTCTTATACAAATGAGGTGATGAGTCCGTGTGGTACGTTGAGGGTGCCCGTGAAAGTAAAGGGACAGCCTGAGACTGCAGAATTAGATCTTTTTATAGTACCAAATGGTGGTCCACCCTTGCTAGGGAGAGACTGGTATGATGCTTTACATTTACCACGACCGCACTTGTATCATATCGAGACATCAGAGAAGCAAAAGTGGGAGTTGTTTAACAGCTTGGTAAGGCGATATCCACTGGTTTTTGATGAGGGCCTGGGAACATTTACTGGTGGGCAGGTCTCCTTACGACTAAAGGAAAATGTCCCTCCTGTGTTTTTGCCTGCCAGGACCCTTGCGTTCGCACTAAAAAGCAAGGTGGACACGGAGCTAGACAGACTGTTAGGGCTGCACATTCTGCACCCCGTAACATTCAGTAAATGGGCTACACCGATTGTGCCAGTGGCAAAAAGTGATGACAGTGTACGCATATGTGCTGATTTTAAAATAACTGTAAATCCTGGATTAGTAGCAGAGTATTACCCACTACCCAGGGTGGAAGAGCTGTTTGCAAAGTTGAAGGGTGGTGAGGAATTTTCTACAGTAGATTTGTCTCAGGCATTCCAGAAGTTAAAGTTAGATGAGGCATCTCAAGAATTGTGCACAATCAATACACACAGGGGTCTTTTCAGATACAGCAGACTACCATTCGGAATTGTGTCCTGTCCGGCCATTTTTCAGCGTACAATGGAGCAGGTTCTTCAGGGCCTAGACAGGGTTGGTTTTCTTTCAAGATGACGTTCTGGTGACTGGTCCGACAAGGGAGCAGCACTGGAAAAATCTGGGTACAGTATTCCAGCGTCTAGACAAATATGGTCTCAAGGTAAATACGAAGAAGTGTAAAATCATTGAGCCTTCAGTAACATTTTTGGGTCACACTATTGACAAAGAGGGGCTACATACTTGCAGCGATAAGGTCAGTGCAGTTGTGGATGCACCAGTTCCGCAAGACCTTAAGCAGCTGCGTGCATGGCTGGGGTTGGTAAACTATTATGCTCGGTTCTTACCTAACCTCTCTACAATCCTCGCACCCTTGCATGGGCTTTTGAAGAAAGGATGTCGTTGGAGTTGGACCTCGCAGTGCGACGTTGCCTTCAAGCAGCTCAAGGATTTAATTGTTTCATCTACTGTACTGGCCCACTATGACCCTGAGTTGCCTATCAAGATGGCGTGTGATGCTTCCCCATATGGCCTCGGGGCGGTGATCAGTCATGTGTATCTGGATGGCTCGGAGAAGCCAATCGCATTTGCTTCTCGTACATTGTCAGAAGCCGAGAAGAACTATTCGCAGTTAGATAGGGAAGCCTTGGCAATTGTTTTTGGCGTCAAGAAATTCTTCCAGTATGTGTATGGGCGGAAGTTCTGCCTGGTTACCGATCACCAGCCCCTAACGCACATATTTGGCAACCATTGCGGCATTCCTCAATTGGCTGCAAATCGCCTACAGCGCTGGGCTGTTTTGTTGCGAGGATTTGACTATGAGGTACAGTATGTGAGAGGTTCAGCAAACTCCAATGCAGATGCCCTTTCCAGGCTGCCGTTGCACCGGGTAGAGGTTTCAAAAGAGTTTTCATATCTGCACGTTGCAAAGGCTGAGCTTTTACCAGTGACGGCACAAGCCATTAGGATTGCTACAGAGCGTGACCAGGTTTTGAGCAAAGTATTGTTGTGCGTTCGTGATGGCTGGCCGTCAGAGGTTGAAGAGGCTTTGAAACCATTTTACACAAGAAGGCTGGAATTGACGCTTGAGCAGGGAGTGCTGATGTGGGGCCACAGAGTGGTCGTGCCGTTGTCTCTACAGAGTAAAATTTTGCAGGAATTGCATTCCAGCCATTTTGGTGTGTGTTAAATGAAAGCTCTAGCACGGTCTTACGTTTGGTGGCCGAAGTTAAATGATACATTGGAAAAGGTCACAACATCGTGTGAGTCATGCTTGCAGGAGAAGTCTATGCCTGATAAGTCTATCCTTCTGCCATGGGTATGGCCTGGTAAGCCATGGCATAGAGTACATGTGGACATTGCTGGTCCCTTCCTGGGAAAGAACTTCTTGGTGTTAGTGGACAGCTACTCTAAGTGGCCTGAAGTGTGTGAACTCACAAGTACTAGCAGCACAGCCATTATCAACAAATTGCGTGGGTGGTTTGCAACGCATGGCCTCCCGGAGCGGCTTGTATCGGATAATGGCCCCCAGTTTACATCGGAAGAGTTTCAACATTTCTGCCGTCAGAATGCCATAAGACACACATTTTCCCCACCATACCACCCAGCAACCAACGGGCAAGCTGAGAACATGGTCAAGACGTTCAAGCAGAAGATCAAAGCCATTCTCCACTCTGGGGTGCCAATGGAGGTGGCACTCCCTAGGTTCCTTCTGAGCTACCGGACGACACCTCATGCTGTTACTGGAGAGTGTCCCAGCAGTTTGATGTTTGGCAGGGTATTGTGAAATAGACTCTCCCTGGTTACGCCTTCCGTAGCAGCCACGGTTGCTACCCACCAACCACCTCCTGTTTCTTAACCTCGGTGCAGGTCGGACACTTTTGCGCCTGGCAGTGCAGTGACTTTTTGAGTCTATGGGCATGGAGAGAACAAATGGGACCGAGGCATCATAGTTGACCACCTGGGTCCGCTCACTTACAGGGTAAATGGTATTGGAGGAGGTGTTTTCCATCGTCATCTTGATCAGATCAGATTATTTTCCCCATTTCAGACATTTGTGCCACCCTTCGACCAGCACGGCGTAGACAGTGACACGAGTACTTGGGCTGCAGTAGCGCCTCAAGGTGCGAGAACTCCCTCAGAGTCAGTCACTGCCAAGGTCCGTGATACTGTTGGGAAAATAAAGCGTGTTACACCAGGGATGGTTACTGGTGCGAATGGTAGTGCCTTCTTCAAGCGGTTCAGTCCAGCTACAATGGTCAGTGAGAGTCGTGAAATAGGAAGGGGGAAGAGTGTGCTTGACAGTGACAGCGGTACGGACCAACAGGTTTTAGGAAACAGCAGTACGTCATATGCAGGCAGAATGGAGGACGAGCAATTCAAAGGATTTCCTGTAGAGGCATCTTCACTTGGCAACAGCACTGTTAAGGATCGTAGGTACCCGATGAGAGACAGAGTACCAAAGAAGGTTACTGATGTATAGTGTGTTATCTGCAGTGTAGGACATTTGTTGGCAACAATGTAGGTATTCGTTTGTTGTACTCTTTGTAATGTAGGCGTGAGTGACTGGTTTGTGTTCTCTAGTGTATTTGTACTTTCTTTTTAGTATTGGTTTATATACCAATTCTTCTTCCAAATGGTTATGTGGGGGAGGAGTGTGGGATATTTAAGTCTGTAACATTGGCCGCATTGGAGACTTGGGGACAGTTGGAAAAAGATGGCCACATAGCTTGATCAAATGTAACTCTAGTTGGTGATTTACGAAATAAAAATGTAACAATCCCGGTTCCTGCCAACCACCTTCCGTAGCTGCCTCCTCGCCCATCTCTTACGAGCTAGAATCCTACGAGGCGTAAACGCCAATTAATTCATTCATTTAGGTTTTTTTGTTGTGTAACATCTTAGTTATCGGTATGCGGCATTTGGTGAGAATAATTTCGTGAATGCAACTGAAGTCACATGGAACGGAAGTGTGTAACAACCACGTTGCTTCTATCTGTGGTGGATGGCGCAAACCAAAGTTCGCAAGCCAAATGGAAATATATAGTGGTAACCATAGGCGTACCCAGGAATTTTTTTCGGGGGGTGTTCTCCCAGATTTTTAAGAAAAACTGCATAAACACCAAAAATTAATTATTTCTTGAGTAAATAAATAGAACTGTCGAATGGGGATACTTGAGACAGCAGGGAAACTTGAGCCATTTAAGATTTGTTTTTATTTTCATGTTGGTAGCTTTGCTGAAAATATAAATAATCATATGTTCTTATAATGGCTGAGTAGTTCACATTTTAAAGAAGTACTTTGAAATTGATAACATTGTTTAGTTGTGTTTAACATATTTCCTGCATAGTTTTTATTATTTTTTGTAAAAAACCATAAAAAGTAAGTAAAATAACTTATGTACAACAAACACTAATATGCTTACTGTTTGATGGCTACTTTTCCAAAACGTATTGGTGTATGCATGATATCATATTGCTAATACATCCTGCTTTATTTGTATGTACTTTTTTTTAGCTAACAATGTTTGTAATTGTGTCACTTACTTGAGCCACAAGCATGAAAATCGCAAATTATATAAAATCTGATGTTATGTTCACATTTTGTTTAGCTTTTAAGCACTATCATACAAATAATTACTAAAGTACATACTAGGTATATTTTGACCAGTAATTATGTGCAGATTATAGACTATAAAAATCAACTTAATTACTTTTATACATTTTCATGTTCCAGAATGGTCAGAAAGCATGCAAGGAAACCAGGAAGTACATATGCTGCTTACTCAAATAAAGCAATGGAAGATGCGATGAAAGCAGTAAGCGAAGGTAAATTATCAATCAGAAGTGCTGCAGAAAAATATTCAGTGAACAGGTGTACACTTAATCGAAAACTGAAAGGAGTTCATGTTCAGCAATATGGGAGACCACCAGCATTTCACAAGATGAAGAGGCAGTTCTACTGAAGAGTATCATAACAGCTGCAAAATGGGGCTTTCCCCTTTCATGTTTAGATGTTAGATTTATTGTGAAACAGTATTTGGACAAAAAAGGTGTTACAGTATCTCGTTTTAAGAACAATCTTCCTGGAGAAGATTGGTGTCATTCCTACTTGGGAAGACATAAAGATGCCCTCACCATAAGGCTGAGTGAGAACATTAAGCGCAGTAGGGCCCAGTGCCAGCGCGCCCTGTTCTGCGAACCGCAAAGGGCAGACGAGGACGTGGAAACCTTCATCCGGTCCAAGATGAGGCTACACCGACGTCTAGACGCCGGCGGGCCAGTCAACACGGCGCTTGACGTGACGGTAGAGCTGATGAAGAGGGAGCTGCGCCCGCACCGGCGGGGGGCCGTGGACAGGGAGCTCAATAACTTCGTCCAGCTGGCGAAAGAAATCGAGCGGGACCTACGCCTGTCACCGCGCCCGCGGGACACAGCAGCCCGCCGCCGAGGGGCGTCCCCGTCACCCACGACGGCCCCGGAAGACGAGTGGGCGGTAGTACCGTACATGAACCCCCCTCCCCCTCCCGGCGCCACCTGCCGGGGGGCGAAGTGAGGGAGAGAGGGACCACGACGCAACCCGCCGCGCCCGCGGCCAACACCATAACACCGCGGGCCGCGCGCGCTAACCTGCGGGCCGAGGGACAGCGAGACCGGCCCCCACGGTGCCACTACTGCAGGGAGGAGGCCTACCACTGGCACGAGGTGTGCCCCACCCGGGCTGCGCTATGGCAGGACCGCCAACCCGGGGCAACACAGTCGGGAAACGCCCGCTAGGGAACAGGATACCGGCGGGCTACTGTTCCTGGATCACGGCCAGCGCATCAACCACGAGGCCAGTCCGCACAGCAACATCGCTGCCCGTCAGACAGGGCGGCGGTGAACCCCAACACCCGTCAACGTCCCGCACCGGGTCGTCGGCGAGCGGCGCCGCGTCACTGGCGCCCCCGACGCACCCAGCACCACCTGCGGGACCTGACCGGGCATCATCGCCGCCCGTCGGACCAGGCGGTGGCATGCCCCAGCACCCGTCAACGTCCCGCCCCAGGTCGTCGGCGAGCGGCGCCGCATCACTGGCGCCCCCGACGCACCCGGCACCACCTGCGGGACCTGACCGGGCACCATCGCCGCCCATCGGACCAGGCAGTGGCATGCCCCAGCACCCGTCAACGTCCCGCCCCAGGTCGTCGGAGAGCGGCGCCACGTCACTGGCGCTCCCGACCCCCCCCCCCCGGCACCACCTGCAGGACCTGACCGGGCACCATCGCCGCCAGTCGGACCAGGCGGTGGTGTGCCCCAGCACCCGTCAATGTCCCGCCCCAGGTCGTCGGCGAGCGGCGCCGCGTCACTGGCGCCCCCGACGCACCCGGTACCACCTGCGGGACCTGACCGGGCATCACCACCGCGGCTGGGGCGAGCAGGGAACACCACGGACAAGCTGATGCGGGTGCCCGTCCTGCTGAATGGCCAGCCCGTCCACGCCCTGGTGGACACCGCGGCGAGCCACACCTACGTCGCGGCCCAACTGGTGCCCGAGGCAGACCTGGAGCAGCAGGAGGGAGGCGTCCAGCTGGCCACCTGGGGAGCTAGCGCGCTCACGACGGGGGGCGCCCAGGTAAGGATCGCCGTCAGGGATATGTGCAGTCGGACAACAGCCCTGGTGGTGCCGGAGCTGAGGGACGACCTGATCCTGGGACTACCGTGGCTCGTACAGGAGGACGCCGCCATCGACGTAGGTGAGGGTAGAATTCACGTCGGGCGTCAGGGGAGGAGGACGCTGTACAGTGTCAACCAGAGGGGGACAGCCCCGCCAACCCCCACCATCACCCTAGCGGACCTGCAGAATGAGGTGCCCCCTGAGTACAGGAACATGTTCAACGAGGTACTGGCCCAACAAGCGCAGGTGTTCGCCACCGCGGACATGCTGCGGCGGACCACAGTCACCCAACACACCATCCCGACACGACCCCACGAGCCCTGCTTTGTCAAGCCCTTCGGTTTCGGACCCAGGGAGCGGGAGGCGATTCAGGCCCAGATCGCGGAGATGTTGCGGGACGGGGTAATCGAACCGAGTGAGTCGCCGTACAACTGCTTGGTAGTGATGGCCAAGAAGAAGGACGGCTCACTCCGGTTCTGCGTAAACTTCAAGCCCATTAACGCAGTCACCATTCCCGCCCCTCCACCGATCATCAACATCACGGACGCCCTAGCCGGGTTGGGGGAGGCAGGCATATTCACCTCATTGGACCTCAAGTCAGGGTACTGGCAGGTACCCGTCTGCCCCGAGGACCGGCCGAAGACGGCCTTTACCGCGCCCGACGGCCGCAGGTTCCAGTTCTGCGCCATGCCGTTCGGGCTGATGGATGCCCCCGCGACCTTTCAGACCATGATGGTGCGCCTCCTGGACGGGTTCGTGGGCAAGTTTGCCGCGGCCTACCTGGATGACGTCATCATCTGGTCGAGGACGTGGGAGGACCATGCGCACCACCTCGCCATGGTCCTCGAACGGCTGGCCTGCCACGGCCTGACCTGCGCGCCCCGCAAGTGCCATGTCGGCGCGGTAGAGCTAGCCTACCTGGGGCACATGGTGAGCGCGGACGGGTGCCGGCCTCTGCCTGCCCAGCTCGATCTGATCGAGTCCAAACCTCCCCCACGTACCCGGAAGCAGTTGCAACAGCTGGTGGGGCTGCTAAACTGGCTCAGGAGCTTCATACCCGATTTCGCCGTCGTCACCGCCCCCCTGACCGACCTTCTGTCGCCAAAGTACCGGTTCCGGTGGACCCCGGAGGCCGACCACGCCCTGAACGCCGTCAAACGCCTGTTTCGGGAATGTCACACCCTTGCTCGTCTACAACCCGCAGAGCACATATACCTGCAGACCAACACCAGCCAGGAGGGCATGGGCGCGGTCCTGTATCAGCTGGGTCCCGACGGGGAGCGGCGCATCGTAGAATACACCAGTTCCAAGTTTGGGCTGGCGGCGCGCCACTACCACGTGAACGAGCAGGAGTGTCTGGCGGTCGTGTGGGCTGTGGGACGCTACCGTCACCACCTCGAGGGTCGACCCTTTACACTCCGGACCGACAGCCAGTGCCTGAAGTGGCTAGATTCGGTGCAGGGACGGAAATCCAAGTTCACCCGGTGGGCACTCACCTTACAGACCTTTGACTTCCACGTAGAGCACGTGCCGGGTCGGGAGAATCAACTGGCCGACGAGTTGTCACGCCACCCCGACCCGGGCACAGAGTTCGAAGACGAGGGGACGTGGGATGAGTTGTTGCCGCCACCTGGAACTTCCCATGACCAGCCCGAGGGGGGGGAGACAGCCACCCTGTACGCCACCCAAAACCCCGCTACACCGGAAACCCCCCGGCCCGACAATCTGGCCAGCCTCGTCCAGGTCGTGCGTCACGCACAACTGACGGACGCGACGGCGCTCGCCGATGAAGCCGCGTGCGCGGCCGGGCACCGCTCCTTCCAGCGGTGTCTGGACGGCGAGCTGCAGACACGCGCCCCCGGCGATATGGAGAGCTGGCGCACATACGTGCCCGCCACCGCCCGTCCGGCGGTAATGCACTTCTATCACGACCACGACTTGGCGGGGCATCCCGGGGCGGAACAGACCCAGGAGGCGCTGTGGCACACCTTTCACTGGCCCGGGGTAGCACGAGACGTACGGGAGTACATCAGAGGCTGTCAGCCGTGCCAACAACGCAAGGCCCGGAGGGCCGACGGGGTAGAACAGCAACAGCCCCGCAGGCCGCAGGCACCCTTCCACACGCTGGCGCTAGACGTCATGGGCCCGTACCCAAGGACACCCAGGGGGAAACGCTTCCTCGTGGTCGTCACCGACCTCTTCACGCGATGGGTGGAGGCGTTTCCGGTGTCTAACGTCCGGGCTCGGACGATCACCAACCTGTTGGAGGGAGAGGTCTACTCCCGTTACGGATTCCCGAAGGTCCTCCTGACGGACAACGGAAGTCAGTTCATGGGCAAGCAATGGCGGGCAGACTGTCGTCGTTGGGGCATCACCCACCACACTACCCCCACGTACCATCCCCACGCCAACCCTACAGAGAGGAGAAATCAGGACATCAAGGCCCAGCTCCGGCTACGCCTGGGGGATGACCACACTAAATGGGACGTTCACTTGCCGAAGATTTTGTATTGCCTGAGGCGGCGCGTCAACGCCGTTACCGGCCACTCTCCCGCGGAGCTCGTGCAGGGGCAAAACCTGGCACTCCCGGGGGAGTGTCGAGTAGCCAACACAGCCACCGAGGACTGGTGGGGGGAGGAGTTGCGGCCCCAAATCGAGGCCATGCGAGAGCAGGCGCGGGAGAGACAGGCCCAGTTCCTCGCCCACAAAACGCCCGCCACCACACACGCCCCTGTCCCCCTCACACCCGGACAGTGGGTCTACGTCCGCCAACACCACCTTTCGGCGGGGGCAAAGAACTTCTGCGCCGGGCTGGCCCCGAAGTGGTCCCCGCCGCAGCAGGTGCTGTGGAAGACGGGGCCGTCCACCTACGCCGTGCGCACCCCGAGCGGGCGACCGGCCAAGGTACATCGGGACGATTTAAGACTAGTAACCACCCTCCCCGACACATCGACCGGCGGGGCAAGGGAACGACGCACGGGGGACTCCGATTCCCCTGAACCCACGGACGTCAACCTCCCGACGAGTCCAGTCACTGCACCCATGGACGTCAACCTCCCGACGAGTCCAGTCACCGCACCCACTAAAATCAACCTCCCGACGAGTCCAGTCACCGCACCCACTGACGTCAACCTCCCGACGAGTCCAGTCACCGCCCCCACTGACGTCAACCTCCAGACGAGTCCAGTCGCCGCACCCACTGACGTCAACCTCCCGACGAGTCCAGTCACCGCACCCACTGACAGCCAACCGGACGGGACAGGGGCAACGACGTAATCCCGTAACCATCCCGCTACAGACCCTACCGGCACGGGCGAGACCACACCCATCGTTAGTCACCCGGACGACGAGACCTACGTGCCGGAAGCGGACGAGGAGGACGAGCCGTGGTGGCCACTAGACCTAAACCTGAGCACGTCAACATTCCGAGTAGTGATTGAGGAACCGGCGGCCGAGGCAGGGGATGAGGAGATAGCGGATAGGAGGTATCCACGCCGGAGGCGGCGTCTGGTACGACCCACATGCTGTACAGGAGAGCCGTTGGCAAGGGGGGAGGAGAAAGGGCAGCTGGCCCGCAAGCTAGGGCAGTAAGGGACACGAGGAACCTAGACGAGCAGGCCGACACAGGGACGGCCCGGCCCCAGAGGGACCGACGGGCCCCTTTGCACCTGGGTGACTACGTCACCAGCAACCAGGCCGACAGGGAGGCAAATAGCAACCGGGAGACCGGGGCCCCCACTCGTGCCCACCGGCCCGAAACTGAGCCCCCAGGTCCCCGCGGCCGTCTAGGCCGCACTCGCCAGGCCCCAACCCACCTCCGGGACTACTTTCTGGGGACAATCACGTCACTCACCGGGGGCACACAGCCAGGAGCACCCAGCATCCACAAGGGGGGACCCCTATTCACCTGGAGGGACCACACCTCACCCCAGTACCATACTCATAGCTTAATCAGACCCGTGTGCGAACCAATGCAACGTCAGAGTGCGGCGATCCACCGTGTGTAGAGGTGTTGAGGCACAGAACGGCCTCGTCGAGGGGGGGGGGGCATTTGACGCCGCCGTCAGTGCTCCCTCTGAGAGCACAGGCCGTTATGTGTCCTCAACACCTGATCTGTGCCGCGCCTCGAACGCGCCAGTGCGTGCAACATAGTGCAGTGCCCCGAACGGCGTGACGTCAGTCACGGCCCCCTACGTGTGCAAAGCGCCCGGCTGGGTGTGGCACTGCGCAATTAAATAATTTTTTCATGCTTTTGATAAGATAAACAAAAACTAATAAGTGTGAAATCACTAATAATTAATGTTAGTTTAATAATCATTTTGTAAAGTGTTATCATTCACAAAACTGGCCGAAATCATCTTCCCGCGCTCCGCAGTTTCCCGCGGAATTTCCCCCCTCCCTGGCCCCGGCGGCCAGGGAGGTTAGTCAGTCGCCATCCAGCACTCGCCCGGGCCGGCAGCCCACGCACGGGGAGCTCTCAACTTTCGCGCCAACATCACCAGTCACTACAATAGGTAATTATAGCCAAATCGTTTTAATTCAGCTCCCCGGTCGGCCCGAATCGACCGTTCGAGACTCCACGCGGTCCTTTAATAAAATGTGCAGTCCGACACAGGACTTTTAGTATACTACGTTAATGATTAGGTGGCCCATCGTGGCACCTGCGCCTCACGCTGTAAAGTCCCACATCGGGACTTAGTTCATCGCCCCCGCAGGGCGGCACTGCGCCAAATGCGAATTTAAACTTTCAGACGAGTCATTAACTGGGACGTGCCACGGTCACGTGTGTGATATCCTGCAGGGTTCCACCGCGCCCGTACCCAGCATAACGTGGCCCTCGCCACCCCGCGGAGTAGCCGCAATTAGGTAACCAGTTGAGAGGAACACTTTATCTAGACCCGAACACGGGACTAATCGCAGTGACTATTGTGTAGTGTTTGATTTTAAGTAATTTTGTGTGAACAATCTCCCCACGCATTTCACGTTGCGTGCCGCAGACTTTCATATAGTTATGAACAGACTTATCGCCTGCCAGAGCATCCCACTCGCAATTCGCCGGGATTAGCCCCTATCAACGTACTTGCCACCGGGCTACCGTGCGGCCGTAACAAGTCCGCCTATAGAGGGTGGCATGTGTGGAGCTTAGGTCGACGATGAAGCGGCCAGTTACGTGAGCGTGTAACGTGTAAAGTGTGCGACGGAATAAACCAGCTAAAAGTACGTGTGTGTTTTTATTAATAAGGCGTCCTGGGAGGCCAAAACAGCCCGGGGAGCCCTTTGTCGACGCGTCCCTGCCTGTATCCACGAGGCCAGGAACCCCGCCCTTGAGATTAAAATTCATCGAACCTATCAAATTCACGTAAAATTCAGATCAGGCAACGGGGACGGCGTCAACTTTATACTTTTGACGGGTGAACGGATGAAACTATAACCTCCTAATATATTCTAGGTGTTTGCATATAAAATATTATATTAAAATGTATTAAAGTTTGTTTAATTGTTTAGCTGATTCCAAAATCATTTCTTAGCTTACGTTTGGACACATTTCGAAAGCTCTTTTTTGAAACAAAAATGGTCTAAGTCACGGAAGTATTATAATTACGTATGGTAACTCTGGAAATGTGAAAATAATACCAAAAAAACTCTGAGTTTAATGAGTTTCAAGTACTTACTTTACATAGGCCTAATTTTTGAAGTAATATAATTTTCATATGATAATTTTTTTTCCCCAAATTGTTAAGTTTTCTCAACAGTTGTCAGCATTGACATGGAGAAATATTATGATGGACGAGCGGAGTGTTGTAAATAGCCAGCCGACCTCCGTAGCGTAGTCGGATGCACACCGGCTTATGGTGGGAGAGGTTCTGGGTTCGAGTCCCGGGTAAGGTATGGGAGTAAAATTGAGACTTATTCAAAATATACACTTGCGATAAAAGATGATGAAAAAGAATAATGAAATTGATATTTCTGGCTAAACGGATACCGCTCAAGGCCAAAATCTAAGTATTGAAGTGCAGTTGTCTTTACAATTCAAGTGTAGCAAAACCGAATTAAAATCTTTATATATAAACATCTCGTGTCACGATGTTTGTCCGGGCTGATTTCCGAAACTACTGCATTGATTTTAATGAATTTTCGCACAAATATTTGTAACTTTGTCCAACTATATATATAGGCTACATTTTATTTCGATTAATGACAGCGTTTTCCGAAAATCAGTTCCCAAGGGTGGTTAAGCACTAGCAACAGTGGGTACTCCATCTCCATGACAACGGGAATTTGCAGTGTTTATGCCTTCTGCGTCTTCATGGCAGCGGGCATCGCTAAGATCGATTTTTTTTTTCAATTCGAGGAATATTTCTGTATAGATTTTATTATTATTTTATTTAAAATTATTTAAATTTAAAAATTTATTTGTGCGACTGACTGACTATTATACGATTGACTTGAAATCTTTCAACCGATTGAAACTTAGCATAGTGTGCTACTCATTTTGTGATGTATGTGGACGCTCACTAAGATATGATTTTCCGAAAATCAGCTCCCAAAGAGAGTTTTGGGGGTGTAAAATATCCTTATTACAGTTTTTGGTAGAAAAAAAACCATGGCAACGACTGTTGCTTTGTTGATGCTTCATTCGTCTCTATAGAAAAAACTAATTCACTGTTAGTGCAGTCCTCATCACCGTTGAAATTTTACAGGGACCGACTTTAAATATCAAAAATTACTCCTTTTTTTTTTCATTTTTATATCCTACAGACTTGAACTTGACAGTAATTTTCCTCATGTTATGCAGGATGACGTTTTCCGAAAATCAACTCCCAAGGGTGGTTAAGCCCGGGCAACAGTGGGACAGCGGGATTTTGCATTGTTTATGCCTTCTGCGTCTCCATGGCAACGAGCATTGCTTTGATTTTTTTTTTCCATTCGAGGCGCGGCAGTGGCGTACCCACAAGGAGGGGCATGTATAATGAGCAGCGCAAGTGCTGTTTGTAGACTGCCGTAGCAAAGTACGTGTACATAAGTTGTACGTTGCGTGCTCGAGAATCGGGAAACCATCGGTGCTACTCGTTTTCTCTCCGGTACATTACAAAGCATTGTAATAAATTTTTGTCGAAATTAATAGCATTTTATTTTATTTATTATTACTGTAAATGGGATATTTAGTTTCATTTTTCCCCATTAGTATAGCCGTGCGAAGCTGGGTCGGGCAGCTAGTATATTATATATATATTAAATTATATTGTTCTATTACAATCTTTGAATATATATACTGTATAGAAGTCGCCAGCCCAGGTTAAAATTTCTAATACGGTTTTGAGGTAGTTGGTTAATTCACCGCCGCAATCGCCACCATCTTTAGGGCATCGACTTGTGGTGGTCCCTAGCGGACAACTGTCGAACTCTTCAAACACCCCTTCCCCACCAGTTGAACGACCTTGAGCTGCAAGAATGATAGGTGGGGGTGCGGGGAATGACAGCGGGCGACAGTGCTGCGCTCTAATGTGTAAATAACAACTAAGACGATACAGGGCGTTACGGCAGCTCACTGCAGCCATGAAGTTCCCAAGCTGCTCATCATACGCTTCTGAAAAAAGTAGAGTAAATCCTATCCACTCGCGACTTCTATACAGTATATATATTCAAAGATTACAATATTCGCTAAAAACACCTACACATTGAGTTGAGGCCATTAAGCTACTGACTCAAACACAACTTCACACCACGTTGCACTCAACGAGGTCCCTTTCATCTGAGGCGAGAAATTTACATTTCAGCTATTCAATGTTTGCAACAGTCGTTTAAAATTACGCACCTTGCGATGATCAAACTTTTTTCTTCGTGTTATACGTACAGATGTACAGTATTTAAATGAAAGTACCTGACGACAAAACGACCAAAAATGTCCCATTCCACCCCCCCCCCCCTCCTCAAAAGTTTAATAGTTTTGTAGAGTTTTGTATGAAATTAGGTCGCAATCACTACTGTTACTCAATGCCCAATTCTACTAATCAAATCTAAAACATAATCAAAGTAGAGTTGAACTGATTATTCCATAGACCAATCACCGCGATTTGAGAGTTTAGACTGACCTATCATGAACCAACCACTGCAATTCAAATTTGTTTACGTTTACTTACCAATTGGGCTGCTTGGTGACGTTATTTCTCTCGTTGTTCTGTGTTTATAAATTGAGCTCGAATGACATGAGTGTTCATAATTTTCTTGCCTTATTGGGGGGGGGGGGGGGGTTTAACCCCCAAAACACTCTCCCCCCCCCCCCCCCCGCCGGGTACGCATATGGTGGTAACTGTTTAGTGAATTTCAACAAGATGGGCAGTATTTTAATAAAATTTCTTATCAAAAAATCAGGTCCAAAGCCGGGTTTAGTATTTTTTTTCTACTCTTTCGCGTTTATCGGAGCAGTTTCCTTAAATAGTTTAAAAAATTTGCCTGCAAATGGAATTCTAGCTGCGGACACGTAAACGAAATTTTGATTTTCATCACGCAATGCAGATGAAAACTTAATTTGCACATATCTGTATCATGCTCGGATTTATTTGAAAGAATTTTAGGTAAAATTTCGTGTCCGAGTTTCGTATTATAAGATTATTTGCAAGTTGAGAACACTCGAAGCTGCTTGTCGCTGAGGTTAGGTTTGACACGTCACTGGCGGCTGCTGAGAGAATCGCTCACATGTTGGTTCGCGGCGACGCAGTTCGCGACAGGCTCGCCAGGCGGCGACGTGCAGGCTATAGCGACTAGCTGCTACTTTAGAGGTCAAGCGTGATCTCAGTTACACGCTGGTTTGATTGTCGTTCCACCACATTGTTTGTTGCGCCTTTGTGTTGTGAGCGGTCGGCGAAAATCATTCCATGTGAACCACTCTCGGGCAGTGGCGTAGCCAGGATTTGTGTATGGGGGGGGGGGGGGGTTAAGAAGCATGGTTACCCCCCCCCCCTATTAAAACGGGGGAGTCCGGGGGTCCACCCCCGGAAAACATATTTGAATTTTAAGGTGTAAAATAGTGTTATTTTAGCAGTTTTCGGTACTTAACTTTAAATACTGTAATGGTAAAAATATTATTAATTTTTAATAAAAAATTGTTTGAGTGAAGAAGTAAGAAATTAATTAAAGATATTTTTATCAATCCAAGTGCCTCGTTTACGTCCACTCAAAATCATAAATCTTGCTCGAAGCTCGACAGTAAAAAAAAAAGAAATAAAAAGGGTTGGGTTTCGGCAGAACTGATCTATTCCTGGAAACAATTAGCTTTAGCTTTAAGAGTTACATGACATCATGTGGTCGTCTCAATTCTATACTCACACAGTGATCCTTACACTTTTGGAAGCCCAGTCAACACCTGCTTATAATTACCACACTGGTTAAATACAGTAGGTGTAAGATATTTGAAAGCTTGGGACCCGTCATGGCGTCACAACCTTATAGCTTCTGCTCGCTACAGGGTAGGGGAAGGGAAGGAGAATCGGTAGGGCTCGCTTACTCTTCCCCTCCAGTGCAGTGGCCGGTGATAGCAGTAAGACACCCAGGCTTTCAGCTAACCTGCTTTCAGATAAGAAAAAATAATTGGGCTAAGGGGGGGGGGGGGGGGGTTAGAACCCCTGAACCCCCCCCCCCCCCCTGGCTACGCCCCTGCCCACGGGTCGGTCGGTTCGCAACGATCTTGAAGCGACACCGCGCGAGGAGACTTGGCAGCCATTTTCACGGAATTCCTGCCCGTTAGTTTAATATTTAAAAAATTGGTAAAGTCGGTTTACGGACGATAGTTTAACGTGACAACGTAATAACAAAACATTGGTGAATTGATTGCATACTTTATGAATAAAATTGATCATTTTTATTAAATTATAACTATTTTGTATGGATACAAAGAAGGAGTGAAATTAAATCTACAATTTAATTGATAAATTTACTTTCATTCGCACTCATTAATTCAAATATGTTTATTACTTTAACGAAAAGATTATTTTAACTAAAACTTTTATACATGTTTGCTATTTAACTTCTTCCAATCTGTGTTATTCTGTTAAGGATAGGACGATGATAGGAAAAGTAGGAAACGAATGGGAGTGTTTCAAGTTTAATGTGCCTCGAAAAAGTCAAATCGATGGTTGTTCCAATCGAGTGGAACAGAGATAGATGCGGCGCAAGCGTACAATGAGCGCAACGGAAGACAGCGTAACGGGACAATGTGCGTAACGGGACACTTTTTCGTGCGTGCAGCCAGTGTTCGTCGATTTATTAGACATTGTCACGTCAAAAAAAAAAAACAACAACGAAAAAGCAGTCATGTGGACTGTCAACAGAAGTGAAAACTTAAAACTTTTGATTTTGAAAAGATGTACATGTTTCCGAAGTGGAGACCGTTTGGTTCTTCGAGCAAACTCAGTAAATCGCATGTTTCCCCGCAGTTGGATGGTCCTGTGATTATTCGCCGTACGGTGAAATACAATGACGACCCATGTAGCGATATGTGCGCATTGGCTTCGTCGTTGTGCGTCACCCGCCGTACAATAACCTCCATATTACTGACAGTCTTCAAGCAAAACTGAAGGAAGAAGTGCCAAAATTAATTTTCCCACATTGTTATGCACATGTTTTAAACTTAGTGCTAGGGGGTACGACGTCAAGCTGTACTGAAGCAAAGAATTGGTTTGAGCTCTTGGAGACTACCAGTGTATTCATTCATGAATAATTTATCCGCACATCTCTATGGGTGGACAAAATTTCAGAATTAATAGCTGGACAAGGCAAATTGAGACGATTACAGAATATTGGAAAAACTAGATGGTGGGCTAAAGACAAAGGCTTGACCACTATTATAGAGAAAACTCGATATGTCGTGCTAATAAAAACTTTAAGTCCCATATCTTCGAGCACGGAGTTCGAGCCAAAGGTTCGTTCCAAGCAAAGGCATTGATGGATTCCTTTTTGAAATTTGAAACTATCCTGAGAGCCTTCAAATTCAGGAAAATGTTTGACATATCAACCCTAGTAAGCCAATATCTCCAAACCCCTACATTGGATTATCTTAAAGCTTGGGGATTCATCAAATGTATAGATATGAATTTACGATGATATTTAGATACTTTTGATGATGTTTTCAAAGCTGCAAGTTTATTTGCATCTGATGTTCAAGACGATTCACGCCAAAAACATTGATCTCGACATACAAACCACGTTGCTGTTACGAGAATGCCTTAAAAAAAACCGAAGAAACATTATGAGTTATGGCAAGATGAAGCAACATTTTTGGCTACAGACCCAAAGAGATTCTATTCTATTTCTGTCTACAAAGTCATTATTAATTCAGCTTTAGTTAAAATAAACGAAAAATTCATCTGCAACGAAAAATTAATGAAAGATGCCGCTTGTTTGGACCCGAAAAACTTCAATAAAATCAACGCAAATGGGATTCCCAATGACGCACTAAAGTCTCTCGCATCAATTGCAAATATTGATTGAAAGTTGCTGTCAAAAGAACTGAAATCTTTTGCAAATAATTTTGATGAAATGTCTAAAACTCATTGGGATGAGCACATTTCACCTAGGCAACATAAGCAAGACTCAGATTCACAAAGTGAAGAAAAAGACAACGAAGATGTGTTAGACTTAGACCAAACAGCAGAGGACGCCATGTGTTTTTCCAGAAGTGGTTTGGACGTCTGTCAAAGTTGCATACCATGTGCATGTAAACTTTTATCACAGTATAACATGCATATCAGCACGTACACCACCTTATATGTTGCATATTGTGTAATTATCACAATTTCATTCATGTGAGAGACGATTTTCAGCGTTGAAGCTCATTAAAACGAGACTTCGCTCTCTACTGGGGCAAGAACTGTTGGATTCGTTGATTATATTAAACACAGAATCGGATCGAATCAAGGATGACGAGAACATCAGGTTTTACGATCGAGTCATTAACTGCTAAGATGAAGGTTCTCCTCTTTTAAAAAAAAAGTTGATTGGCTAGCTTTATATATTATTTGTTATACTTATTATTATATTTTATTATTGATTGAGATATCCAACAGCTTATATTTAATATGCATGTTTGAATTGTGTTATACATAATACAAAAGCCAATAATAGAATGTCATTGCCAAAGTAACCAAGCACTCAATGGTTGCTATTTTATGTAAGTGTAATTTAAAAACAAAAACAATATTTAAAGGTATGTAGTAGGTAATGTACATGTGTATTAAATACTAGGAAAATAAAATAACCTACAGCCCAATAATGTTAGAGGAGAGACTATATAATTAATATCAGTCCTTTGTGTCAAACAATTTACAAAGAACGCCTTTCTTAAGTGTGTGTTTGTAATTTAATTCATAATTATTGGAATATCTATCTGAGCTCGAGTTATATGAAACTCGCCTATTAAGGGAAGTCCTTTATTACTGTAACCTGATGTGCTATTGTCCGTACCTAATAATTTATTACATCGTTTATAATTAAATTTTATATTTTGTTTATCTCAATTTGTGTATCTCGGTATTTTCCGATAGTATCCCAGCTACCATCATCTAGTCTCGGGCCCCGGGGTTGTGGTCAGCCACCCGGGCCCTTCCGACCCAGTCCAACCCTGCAACAGGCTATATGTTCGTGGTAGTGCGGTCACTCAAGCCTTCGTTTCCTGGCAGACGTGTATAAGAACCACATAATGTAGCACCTGGGTCTCACAGACGGTGGGAAATACTTAGAGTGTTGCAATCCAACTTGATAGACTATAGTCTGTTGCAGTTAAACTATATTTAAAAAATTGTCAGTCATGATCATCCTCAGCAGTAATAGCACTGAACTTCGCTCCACGTTTATTTCTCTTCTGGCTTGAAAGACGGACCTTGGGCCACAGCCTGGGCGGTTTTTCAGGCCTACTACAGCCTTTCAAATGTGAAAGAAAATACTGAATTTTCCGTTATAGTACAAAAACGAGAAATAGATGCACCAGGCCATCTGGCCAGTGGGTTCCTACGAGTGTCGGTTTTGGAAGCTTACATCAAACAAGCACTCCCTGTGGATGAGACGTTTGTGTTGATGGAGAAACTCATTATCAAAACGAGTCATTGAGAAAAAAAATTGTTTTAAAAATAGTGGAGGTAAATAAATTTTGTTATTTTGTCTGTTTGCCGAAGCATAAAATAACCAATTGACGAGGCTAACTCATGAACCAAATGGGATTTTAAGCTTTATTTTATTTATCAGTTGGTGGACGACACATTTCAATCATTACTGTACAATTGGGCTAGGAGGAAACTTCTATGATCTAATTATGAGCAATCACTACATAAATTATTGTGAAATAAATTATTTTCAATTTTCATAGAAATTAAATTACTTTCCAAATTTAATTCATAGAGTACGGAATTGTGCATAACTTAATAATATAATTTAGAACAAATCGAAACAGTAAAGATTTTGTAGGATAACTCTTACTTTAATCACTAAATATAGTTGATGTATAATGTGTGTAAAATTCTCTGGCGCGCTCGGTTGTAACGGCGCGCGCATTCGTTACGCCTTTCCCCGCGACTTTTGCACCGACACCTGACTGCGGTTGAGTGAGCGATTCCTGAATTATGCAGTAAAACCAAGCTCTGGGTCGGTGAATGTGTTCGGTACCACGTAAATGGTCGGACATTCTCTAACATTCACCTAAATTGGGAGCAGCCCGCGCTGGGTAGATATAGGGACCAGGCGCGGCGTCCAGACACAGCCAACTGCTGCCTCAGAGTCGCACCATGACGTCTTTCGTGAACTAGTCATGAGGAACAACCGCTAGAGGACGCCTGCTAGAATAGGGATTTACGTGGAAAAAGCCTGGGCGTCATGTGAAGGCTTGAAGTCAGACCGGCAGCCCGACCAGAGACCGGCAGTCAGACCAGAGACCGGCAGTCCGACCAGAGACCGGCAGTCCGACCAGAGACCGGCAGTCAGTCCAGAAACCGGCAGTCAGTCCAGAAACCGGCAGTCCGACCAGAGACCTGCAGCCATACCAGAGACCGGCAGTCAGTCCAGAGACCGGCAGTCAGTCCAGAAACCGGCAGTCCGACCAGAGACCGGCAGTCCGACCAGAGACCGGCAGTGCGACCAGAGACCGGCAATCCGACCAGAGACCTGCAGCCATACCAGAGACCGGCAGTCAGACCAGAGACCGGCAGTCAGTCCAGAGACCGGCAGTGCGACCAGAGACCGGCAGTCAGTCCAGAAACCGGCAGTCAGTCCAGAGACCGGCAGTCAGTCCAGAAACCGGCAGTCCGACCAGAGACCGGCAGTCCGACCAGAGACCGGCAGTCAGTCCAGAAACTGGATGTCAGTCCAGAAACCGGCAGTCCGACCAGAGACCGGCAGTCCGACCAGAGACCGGCAGTGCGACCAGAGACCAGCAGTCCGACCAGAGACCGGCAGTCCGACCAGAGACCGGCCGTCTAACCAGAGACCGGCAGTGCGACCAGAGACCGGCAGTCCGACCAGAGACCGGCAGTGCAAACAGAGACCGGCAGTCCGACCAGAGGCCTGCAGCCATACCAGAGTCAGGCAGTCCGACCAGAGACCGGCAGTCCGACCAGAAACCGGCAGTCCGACCAGAGACCGGCAGTCCAACCAGAGACCGGCAGTGCGACCAGAGACCGGCAGTCCGACCAGAGACCGGCAGTCAGTCCAGAAACCGGCAGTCCGACCAGAGACCGGCAGTCTAACCAGAGACCTGCAGCCATACCAGAGACCGGCAGTCTAACCAGAGACCGGCAGTCCGACCAGAGACCGGCAGTCTAACCAGAGACCGGCAGTGCGACCAGAGACCGGCAGTCCGACCAGAGACCGGCAGTGCGACCAGAGACCGGTAGTGCGACCAGAGACCGGCAGTGCGACCAGAGACCGGCAATCCGACCAGAGACCTGCAGCCATACCAGAGACCGGCAGTCAGACCAGAGACCGGCAGTCAGTCCAGAGACCGGCAGTCAGTCCAGAAACCGGCAGTCCGACCAGAGACCGGCAGTCCGACCAGAGACCGGCAGTCCGACCAGAGACCGGCAGTCAGTCCAGAAACCGGCAGTCCGACCAGAGACCTGCAGCCATACCAGAGACCGGCAGTCAGTCCAGAGACCGGCAGTCAGTCCAGAGACCGGCAGTCAGTCCAGAGACCGGCAGTCAGTCCAGAAACCGGCAGTCCGACCAGAGACCGGCAGTCCGACCAGAGACCGGCAGTGCGACCAGAGACCGGCAATCCGACCAGAGACCTGCAGCCATACCAGAGACCGGCAGTCAGACCAGAGACCGGCAGTCCGACCAGAGACCGGCAGTCCGACCAGAGACCGGCAGTCAGTCCAGAAACTGGATGTCAGTCCAGAAACCGGCAGTCCGAGCAGAGACCGGCAGTCCGACCAGAGACCGGCAGTGCGACCAGAGACCGGCAGTCCGACCAGAGACCGGCAGTCCGACCAGAGACCGGCAGTCTGACCAGAGACCGGCAGTGCGACCAGAGACCGGCAGTCCGACCAGAGACCGGCAGTGCGACCAGAGACCGGCAGTCCGACCAGAGGCCTGCAGCCATACCAGAGTCAGGCAGTCCGACCAGAGACCGGCAGTCCGACCAGAAACCGGCAGTCCGACCAGAGACCGGCAGTCCGACCAGAGACCGGCAGTGCGACCAGAGACCGGCAGTCCGACCAGAGACCGGCAGTCAGTCCAGAGACCGGCAGTCCGACCAGAGACCGGCAGTCTGACCAGAGACCTGCAGCCATACCAGAGACCGGCAGTCTAACCAGAGACCGGCAGTCCGACCAGAGACCGGCAGTCTAACCAGAGACCGGCAGTGCGACCAGAGACCTGCAGTCCGACCAGAGACCGGCAGTGCGACCAGAGACCGGTAGTGCGACCAGAGACCGGGAGTCCGACCAGAGGCCTGCAGCCATACCAGAGTCAGGCAGTCCGACCAGAGACCGGCAGTCCGACCAGAGACCGGCAGTCCGACCAGAGACCGGCAGTGCGACCAGAGACCGGCAGTGCGACCAGAGACCGGCAGTGCGACCAGAGACCGGCAGTGCGACCAGAGACCGGCAGTCCGACCAGAGGCCTGCAGCCATACCAGAGTCAGGCAGTCCGACCAGAGACCGGCAGTCCGACCAGAGACCGGCAGTCCGACCAGAGACCGGCAGTCCGACCAGAGACCGGCAGTCAGTCCAGAAACCGGCAGTCAGTCCAGAAACCGGCAGTCCGACCAGAGACCGGCAGTCTAACCAGAGACCGGCAGTGCGACCAGAGACCGGCAGTGCGACCAGAGACCGGCAGTCCGACCAGAGGCCTGCAACCATACTAGAGTCAGGCAGTCCGACCAGAGACCGGCAGTCCGACCAGAGACCGGCAGTCAGACCAGAGACCGGCAGTGCGACCAGAGACCGGCAGTCCGACCAGAGACCGGCAGTCAGTCCAGAAACCGGCAGTCCGACCAGAGACCGGCAGTTCGACCTGAGACCGGCAGTGCGACCAGAGACCGGCAGTCAGTCCAGAAACCGGCAGTCAGTCCAGAAACCGGCAGTCCGACCAGAGACCAGCAGTCCGACCAGAGACCAGCAGTCCGACCAGAGACCGGCAGTCAGTCCAGAAACCGGCAGTCAGTCCAGAAACCGGCAGTCCGACCAGAGACCGGCAGTCCGACCAGAGACCGGCAGTGCGACCAGAGACCGGCAGTGCGACCAGAGACAGGCAGTCAATCCAGAGACCTGCAGCCATGCCAGAGACAGGCAATCTAACCAGAGACCTGCAGCCATACCAGAGACAGGCAGTCTAACCAGAGACCTGCAGCCATACCAGAGACAGGCAGTCTAACCAGAGGCCTGCAGCCATACCAGAGTCCGGCAGCCCGACGAGAGACTATGAGCCCTACGGGAGACCGGCAGTCCGACCGGAGACCGAGTTCTACTAGAGCATGGCGGTCCGACCAAAGTCCGGCATTCTGTCAGAAGGCCTAGTAGCACGATCAGAGTCCGGCATTCTGTCAGAAGGCCTAGTAGCACGACCAGAGACCGGCATTCTGTCAGAAGGCCTAGTAGCACGACCAGAGACCGGCATTCTGTCAGAAGGCCTAGTAGCACGACCAGAGTCCGGCATTCTGTCAGAAGGCCTAGTAGCACGACCAGAGACCGGCATTCTGTCAGAAGGCCTAGTAGCACGACCAGAGACCGGCATTCTGTCAGAAGGCCTAGTAGCACGACCAGAGACCGGCATTCTGTCAGAAGGCCTAGTAGCACGACCAGAGTCCGGCATTCTGTCAGAAGGCCTAGTAGCACGACCAGAGTCCGGCATTCTGTCAGAAGGCCTAGTAGCACGACCAGAGACCGGCATTCTGTCAGAAGGCCTAGTAGCACGACCAGAGACCGGCATTCTGTCAGAAGGCCTAGTAGCACGACCAGAGACCGGCATTCTGTCAGAAGGCCTAGTAGCACGACCAGAGACCGGCATTCTGTCAGAAGGCCTAGTAGCACGACCAAAGTCCGGCATTCTGTCAGAAGGCCTAGTAGCACTACCAGAGACCGGCATTCTGTCAGAAGGCCTAGTAGCACGACCAAAGTCCGGCATTCTGTCAGAAGGCCTAGTAGCACGATCAGAGTCCGGCATTCTGTCAGAAGGCCTAGTAGCACGACTAGAGTCCGGCATTCTGTCAGAAGGCCTAGTAGCACGACCAGAGACCGGCTGCCCCGGGGTGTACACCACGGAGGAGTCCGTGGAGGGCCCCACCTCCGGAGTAGACGGAGCAGGACTGGAGGCATGTTCTTTTTAGAACGTTAGTGACAACCTGTTTTTGAGCCGTGTCATTCGGCTTTTAGAATTACTGATGCATCATGTAAAACCCAGTAATGTTTTTATTACATTACAACACTTTTCTTTGAGCACTTTGACAGAAATATATTTATTTGTGGCTTAATTTTACTAGTAGTGATTACTGTCCTCCATGCAAAGCTAGTAACGGTTTTAAAAAACAACTATACGAGTCAGTCTTTAGTGAAAATTATATTCGCCGAGCGATCAATAATTTAATTATTATTATACTCGCCAAGCGAGTTTCTGAATGTGAGCTTTATTTCATAAATTTGTAACAAAATGTAAACTCATAATTTAGAGTTGCATTAATACAATATTTTGTGAAGATGTATCTATTTTTATGTATTTCTTATTAATCGTAATTTAATAATTTGTTCTTACGCTATGGGTCGAATATAAACACAGCTGGTGACGAACCTGCTTTAGGAAGATGTGATAAAATATTTTCAAGGTTTTAAAAACACTTGCTGTTGTTTGTAATATTTACTGTAATAATATTAATATTTGAAACTAATTATTTTGTTCGCTGCTGTGTCCTTGAAGTGCTTGAAGATTTGTTGCGCTAACGTAGCTAAATAAAAGGTGATTTTTAACAAGTTTGGTGTGATAGAGCAAAAAATTATCATTAAAACCTTAAATTAAAAAAAACTTGATATTAGACAATGTTGCAATCAGCATATGGTATCCTAATAGACCCGGAGTCTTGCAGTTATTTTACCGCAAATGAAGGCTAGCAAACACAGCAACACTGTTATCTAACAATGGCGAGTGAAGGACCAGGACCTGCAGTACGCTCGCGTGAGCGCTGCTACGTCGTGTCGTGTCGTGCCGGGCGGTGTTTGCTCGGCCAGCCGCCGCCGCTGTTTGCTAGCGCGGCCCTGCAGATAAGCCCCCTGCGCAGCCAATGGCCAGCCCTGCTACAGCCGGGGTACCGCAGTGCAGGAGCTCCGCGGCTGTCAGCACCGGCGCAACACAATGAAGGGTGAGCTCCAGTGTAACATAGATAAGAGAAAGTTACAGATGGAGCATAAACACAGTTTGTAGGTATCTCTGTTGAAGCCAGGGGACGTAAGGGGGAAGCAGGTCGCCACCATATTGTGACATGAAGAAAATCGCAATTTCTAATAAGTGATGTATGTATGGTGGTGGAAAAGTGCATGAATATTAAACAACTAAAGACTGTTGACTCGAGAAAAATGATTGTGTACAAGAGTATGTAGGCAGGGGCGGAGCCAGGGGGGGGGGTTTAAGGGTTCAACCCCCCCCCCCCTTAGCACCAAATCTTTAATTAATTTCTTATTCATCACTCAAACAAATATCATATTAAAATAAAAAAATTTACCATTACAATATTTAAATTATTTAAATTTAAGTACCGAGAACTGCTAAAATAGCACTATTTTACACCTTAAAATCCAAATTTTCCCGGGGGAGGACCCCCGGACCCCCCGCTCTAATACGGGGGGGGGGGGGACACATGCTTCTTAATTAACACCCCCCATACACAAATCCTGGCTACGCCACTGGTAGTAAACTACATTTCTATATACTATATAAACAAATGGCCGCCATCTTCTTACGTGTACAAACTGGCCACAGTGCTCAGAGCTTATGCTCCATCAGTAACTTTCTCTAATCTCTGGAGTGTACGGCCGGACCTAAGTCTGCTCTAAGGCCTCTGCAGCTCTTTGAGCTGCGTGATGCTCAGCATCTAAACTCTGCTCCCCAGGTTCTTGGGTTCCAGCTACTTTCGCAGCTCGAGCTTTGATAGAGCTACCTACGTGCTTGATTTGATGTACCCTTGCGAGGCATATTAGAAATCTCGGATATACTCACTAAGTAATTACTCAATAAAAATCAGACAGAAAAATAACTGAGTATTTTACATTATCTATCTTAGTACTAAGTAATTACATACCTGTATGAAAACTATAACCAATGAAAAAAACAATTTTTTTTTTTAAGTTTTAACTTTGTACTAAATTTCTGACCAGGATCACGATGAAATCAAACTTTCTAACTTTATAGGTTAAACATACAACATATGTACTGACTTTATTCATCGCGATGGAAAAACAATTGTCAAAATTTCTAACTTTATAGGTTAAACATACACCATACATAAAATTACACTAAATATTAACTTTCTTAACAGAAATGAAAGAAAAAAATTGTCAAAATTTCTAAATGAATATGTTAAATGTACTACAAAAATACAGCAACCCAAACTTAAAAAAAAACATAAAGCATCGTTGATTATTTGTCTCCATGGCGACGGGCATTTGTAACCCAAAGCGATCTATCGGCACTCGAAGAAAACTCACCAAGGACAAGGTGGTACATGCCGTGTGGTAGAAATAGAGAAATATGACACA
The DNA here is from genome assembly GCF_032445375.1 of Bacillus rossius redtenbacheri. NCBI lineage: Eukaryota > Metazoa > Arthropoda > Insecta > Phasmatodea > Bacillidae > Bacillus > Bacillus rossius. The sequence goes on along the minus strand of NC_086338.1, from coordinate 14,891,646 downwards.
CTCACTGATAGTATCTCTATTACCTACCTTCTATGATTTTCTATTATAAAACTGAATTTACCTCTTTTCACTCCCTTAATTATAGAATTTAATATTTATATGTAGCCTATGTCTTATTCCAGGACATGAGCTAGCTGTGGGGCAAATTTCACTCAAATCTGTCGAGCGGTTCGGGCATGAAAGAGTAAAAAAAAAAAATTATTGATTCCTCACACAAACATTCATCCCCTATTTCACCCCCTTCAAATTTTATTTTCGCGACTAAAATGTGACTATCTCATTCTCCAATGTCCAAAATAATTCTATACCAAAATGCAAAATTGGTTCTGTAGTTTAGGCGTGAAAAGTTAACAGACAGAGTTACTTTCATATGTATAACAGAGGCCAACAAAAAAAAAATTTTTTTTGGTGCCTAGTATTTTGGAACAGATTTTACATATATTTTAATTAAATTATGTATGTTCGCAGACAATTTGAGAAAAAATGGATTAGTTTAAGGAATTTGATGTTTGCTCAAGTGCTATGTAGTGACAAGAAACGAAAAATATGGAATTATATATATTTAGATACCAACCATACAATTATAACAATTTAAATACGAAACATATTAAAAAAATCCTCGGGTATGTCGTATATCTAGAACCAAACTGCCATGATCAAAGAAGTCACCAGTAGTTCCCTGTACACATAATGAAGTAATAATAATAAACATCCAGTGGTTACAAACAGAAATATTACAAAAATATGCACTTAACAATGAGTTAGGTTATTCAGAAGCATATAGTAATAAATATAGAATTGAAAAACAAACCAAATTACCAATAATATGGAATCACTTCAAAAAAAGAAAACAAAGTTCAGACATTTCAAACACAGAAAGGTGAAAAAACGCAAGTAGATCAGTAGAAGATTCAAAGACCAATTCCCCCTCTCGGATAAAGGATGATAACCATTGCAGTAGCACACATTGTCCCACATATGTATCGAAACACAGGGTTAGATCGTAACACACACGAATTCCAGGATGTTTCCACCATCATGTTTGGAACCTTTATACTTATTTTTAAATTTAAATTTACATTGATTAACAACGAGAACCTAAAATATATAAACAGCAGCACCGATAGTAGCTAAACACAACACTCTAAATAGAATATTCTCCATCACGTTCACAAATCCATCCGTGAAATAAAAATGAAGCAACCAAGAAAAAGTATCGATATAAAGACCCTAAACTCTGCCGGCTACCGAAGCCCAGCATGAGTTGCCAGAAGTGTCCTTCACAGACCGTGGTCAAGTAAATGCGCTGGACAGCAACAGCAAAACATGGCGCCATACTGTATGGGAGGTAATTCTACTACACACGCTGAAAACATCACTTTTTTAACATAATTTAACGAAAATAAAAGCATATAAAAGAAAGAAAAATGTATGAAATATACAACATAACAACATATATGTACCATAATATTAACAAAAAAAGTTTAAAACAATAAAAAACTTAAATTGTTGAAATATCAAGATAAACACAGCCCATATATTTTACAAATTTCTTTATATTTAAACGTCTCCAGGACTCATACCATGTATTGGCCGAACATCAGCCATGTACCAAATGAAAGCTGTCACCTTACTTAACAAAATATACTGTTCAGAATTTTTGTCTGGGCCGACACTTTTAATGCCGACGGACAGCAACAAGATCGCGCGCCCAGTTTCACTTGCAGGCAAAAGCTTCACCCGCCCATTACAGGCCTTGAAAAAAACATTTTACTTCTCCGTTAAAAAGTGAAATATGAAAATTCAACAACGAGGTCCTAAGCACAAGATATAAGGCTTTTTATTTAACCTAAAAAATTTGTAATTTAAAAACATTTTTTAAAATTATTTAAGGTCAAACAAAGTTCATATTTCAGAAAATGGCATTATATTATAACGACTCCAGGACTCATACCATGTATTGGCCGAACATCAGCCATATACCAACTGAAAGCTGTCACCTTACTTAACAAAATATACTGTTCAGAATTTTTGTCTGGGCCGACACTTTTAATGCCGACGGACAGCAACAAGATCGCGCGCCCAGTTTTACTTGCAGGCAATAGCTTCACCCGCCAATTACAGGCCTTGAAAAAACCATTTTACTTCTCTGTTAAAATGTGAAAAATAAAATCCAACAACGAGGTCCTAAACACAAGATGTGAGGCTTTTTATTTAAACAAAAAATTTGTATTTTTAAAAACATTATTTAAAGTTATTTAAGGTAAAACAAAGTACATATTTCAAAAACTTGCATTATATTAAAACGACTCCAGGACTCATACCAAGTATTGGCCGAACATCAGCCATATACCAAATGAAAGCTGTCACCTTACTTAACAAAATATACTGTTCAGAATTTTTGTCTGGGCCGACACTTTTAATGCCGACGGACAGCAACAAGATCGCGCGCCCTGTTTTACTTGCAGGCAATAGCTTCACCCGCCCATTACAGGCCTTGAAAAAACCATTTTACTTCTCTGTTAAAATGTGAAAAATGAAAATCCAACAACGAGGTCCTAAACACAAGATGTGAGGCTTTTTATTTAAACTAAAAAATTTGTATTTTTAAAAACATTATTTAAAGTTATTTAAGGTAAAACAAAGTACATATTTCAAAAACTTGCATTATATTAAAACGACTCCAGGACTCATACCAAGTATTGGCCGAACATCAGCCATATACCAAATGAAAGTTGTCACCTTACTTAACAAAATATACTGTTCAGAATTTTTGTCTGGGCCGACACTTTTAATGCCGACGGACAGCAACAAGATCGCGCGCCCAGTTTTACTTGCAGGCAATAGCTTCACCCGCCCATTACAGGACCTGAAAAAACCATTTTATTTCTCTGTATAAAACTGAAATATAAAAATCCACCTAAAGGGTCCTAAACGCAAGATATGGCGCTTTGTATTTAATTTAAAAACTTAGTATTTGTTAATAGTATTATTAAAATTATTTAAGGTCAAAAAGGTACATATTTCAAAAACCTGCATTATATTAAAACGACTCCAGTACTCATACCAAGTATTGGCCGAACATCAGCCATATAACACATGAAAGCTGTCACCATACTTAACAAAATATACTGTTCAGAATTTTAGTCTGGGCCGACACTTTTAATGCCGACGGACAGCAACAAGATCGCGCGCCCAGTTTTACTTGCAGGCAATAGCTTCACCCGCCCATTACAGGACCTGAAAAAACCATTTTATTTCTCTGTTTAAAACTGAAATATAAAAATCCACCTAAAGGGTCCTAAACGCAAGATATGGCGCTTTGTATTTAATTTAAAAACTTAGTATTTGTTAATAGTATTATTAAAATTATTTAAGGTCAAAAAGGTACATATTTCAAAAACTTGCATTATATTAAAACGACTCCAGTACTCATACCAAGTATTGGCCGAACATCAGCCATATAACACATGAAAGCTGTCACCATACTTAACAAAATATACTGTTCAGAATTTTAGTCTGGGCCGACACTTTTAATGCCGACGGACAGCAACAAGATCGCGCGCCCAGTTTTACTTGCAGGCAATAGCTTCACCCGCCCATTACAGGCCTTGAAAAAACCATTTTACTTCTCCGTTAAAAAGTGAAATATGAAAATTCAACAACGAGGTCCTAAACACAAGATATAAGGCTTTTTATTTAACCTAAAAAAATTCAAATTTAATAACATTTTTTTAAATTATTTAAGGTCACACAAAGTTCATATTTCAGAAAATGGCATTATATTATAACGACTCCAGGACTCATACCAAGTATTGGCCGAACATCAGCCATATACCAACTGAAAGCTGTGACCTTACTTAACAAAATATACTGTTCAGAATTTTTGTCTGGGCCGACACTTTTAATGCCGACGGACAGCAACAAGATCGCGCGCCCAGTTTTACTTGCAGGCAATAGCTTCACCCGCCCATTACAGGCCTTGAAAAAACCATTTTACTTCTCTGTTGAAAAGTGAAAAATGAAAATCCAACAACGAGGTCCTAAACACACGATGTGAGGCTTTTTATTTAAACTAAAAAATTTGTATTTTTAAAAACATTATTTAAAGTTATTTAAGGTAAAACAAAGTACATATTTCAAAAACTTGCATTATATTAAAACGACTCCAGGACTCATACCAAGTATTGGCCGAACATCAGCCATATACCAAATGAAAGCTGTCACCTTACTTAACACATTATACTGTTCAGAATTTTTGTCTGGGCCGACACTTTTAATGCCGACGGACAGCAACAAGATCGCGCGCCCAGTTTTACTTGCAGGCAATAGCTTCACCCGCCAATTACAGGCCTTGAAAAAACCATTTTACTTCTCTGTTAAAATGTGAAAAATAAAATCCAACAACGAGGTCCTAAACACAAGATGTGAGGCTTTTTATTTAAACAAAAAATTTGTATTTTTAAAAACATTATTTAAAGTTATTTAAGGTAAAACAAAGTACATATTTCAAAAACTTGCATTATATTAAAACGACTCCAGGACTCATACCAAGTATTGGCCGAACATCAGCCATATACCAAATGAAAGCTGTCACCTTACTTAACAAAATATACTGTTCAGAATTTTTGTCTGGGCCGACACTTTTAATGCCGACGGACAGCAACAAGATCGCGCGCCCTGTTTTACTTGCAGGCAATAGCTTCACCCGCCCATTACAGGCCTTGAAAAAACAATTTTACTTATCTGTTAAAATGTGAAAAATGAAAATCCAACAACGAGGTCCTAAACACAAGATGTGAGGCTTTTTATTTAAACTAAAAATTTTTTTTTTTAAAAACATTATTTAAAGTTATTTAAGGTAAAACAAAGTACATATTTCAAAAACTTGCATTATATTAAAACGACTCCAGGACTCATACCAAGTATTGGCCGAACATCAGCCATATACCAAATGAAAGTTGTCACCTTACTTAACAAAATATACTGTTCAGAATTTTTGTCTGGGCCGACACTTTTAATGCCGACGGACAGCAACAAGATCGCGCGCCCAGTTTTACTTGCAGGCAATAGCTTCACCCGCCCATTACAGGACCTGAAAAAACCATTTTATTTTTCTGTATAAAACTGAAATATAAAAATCCACCTAAAGGGTCCTAAACGCAAGATATGACGCTTTGTATTTAATTTAAAAACTTAGTATTTGTTAATAGTATTATTAAAATTATTTAAGGTCAAAAAGGTACATATTTCAAAAACTTGCATTATATTAAAACGACTCCAGTACTCATACCAAGTATTGGCCGAACATCAGCCATATAACACATGAAAGCTGTCACCATACTTAACAAAATATACTGTTCAGAATTTTAGTCTGGGCCGACACTTTTAATGCCGACGGACAGCAACAAGATCGCGCGCCCAGTTTTACTTGCAGGCAATAGCTTCACCCGCCCATTACAGGACCTGAAAAAACCATTTTATTTCTCTGTTTAGAACTGAAATATAAAAATCCACCTAAAGGGTCCTAAACGCAAGATATGGCGCTTTGTATTTAATTTAAAAACTTAGTATTTGTTAATAGTATTATTAAAATTATTTAAGGTCAAAAAGGTACATATTTCAAAAACTTGCATTATATTAAAACGACTCCAGTACTCATACCAAGTATTGGCCGAACATCAGCCATATAACACATGAAAGCTGTCACCATACTTAACAAAATATACTGTTCAGAATTTTAGTCTGGGCCGACACTTTTAATGCCGACGGACAGCAACAAGATCGCGCGCCCAGTTTTACTTGCAGGCAATAGCTTCACCCGCCCATTACAGGCCTTGAAAAAACCATTTTACTTCTCTGTTAAAAAGTGAAAAATGAAAATCCAACAACGAGGTCCTAAACACACGATGTGAGGCTTTTTATTTAAACTAAAAAATTTGTATTTTTAAAAACATTATTTAAAGTTATTTAAGGTAAAACAAAGTACATATTTCAAAAACTTGCATTATATTAAAACGACTCCAGGACTCATACCAAGTATTGGCCGAACATCAGCCATATACCAACTGAAAGCTGTGACCTTACTTAACAAAATATACTGTTCAGAATTTTTGTCTGGGCCGACACTTTTAATGCCGACGGACAGCAACAAGATCGCGCGCCCAGTTTTACTTGCAGGCAATAGCTTCACCCGCCCATTACAGGCCTTGAAAAAACCATTTTACTTCTCTGTTAAAAAGTGAAAAATGAAAATCCAACAACGAGGTCCTAAACACACGATGTGAGGCTTTTTATTTAAACTAAAAAATTTGTATTTTTAAAAACATTATTTAAAGTTATTTAAGGTAAAACAAAGTACATATTTCAAAAACTGGCATTATATGATAACGAGTCTAGGACTGATAGCAAGTATTGGTCGAACATCAGCCATGTATCAAATGAATGCTGAAATCTTTCTTAACAAAATATTCTTATCATAATTTTTTACTGGGCCGACACTTTTAATGCCGACGGTCCTCAACAAGTTCTTACGCCCTGTTTTCCTTGCAGGCAATAGCTTCACCCGACAAATATGTTGATATTTTTATTTATTTCATTATATTTGAACCACTATTATAGATTTTATTATTTATTGCATACTTAATTATTGTATATAAGTTTTTGATATGTCTTACTAATACTGCAAGGGGTGGAAAATTTTCAATCTGCGCTGCCATCGGAAGAGGACGTGTTGTGGAGCTGCTCCAAGGGTTTATGACGAGCGCAACGACCCGACCTTTCAAAGTATAAAGAAAGGTTTCCTTTCTGCTAAGACGCTCAGGCTATAAAAGTGTCAACTCATCTATAAACTTAGTCACCCGACTTGGCTACACCCGGGAAGCTAACATCCCTATAGCCTTCTTGTCGCCGGGCGTACATTCGCTAGCTTCGCTCGCGCGTGCTGTCGGCCGGGAGTGCCCTGCGCCCTTTGGGAATCACCTAAGGCGTGCAGTTCACCGAAGGGGAGTTGATGCGGGAACCGTAGCGTTTACTCACGGCATGCGCGGGGTGTGTCGCCCTGCCCAGGCCCTTGTCTAGGAAATACAAAAAGAATCACAAATCTGTGAAAAATTTGTCCATAGCTGAATTTCTGCCAATTGTTAGAGTTGACTATGCTTAATAACATACCTGAAGTTTACCGTTGTAGACCTTATGCGTATCACCGAAAACGTGCAGTTAAGTCCTAGAAGTTAGAGTCTTACAGCAGTCCATTAAAATGATTCCCGTTTACGCAGTTAATAACGTAGACTCTCTGTAAGTGCATAAAAATAATCCAGAAACACTATTCAACACGATCACGTTAAAAAAATTCAATGTTGAATAAAAAGTTGAAACAAAGTCGATAACGTTATTGATTATGTTTTTTTTTAAACATTCATTGAAATAAAAGTATGATTTACATACAAAACAAGGGTCGGCGTGTGTGCCGTCCTGCGGCGGTGCTTTGGTCGCAGCAAGCCGGCGCGACGAGCGTTGCACGCGACCTTCATGGCCAAGTTTCAAAGTTCCGAAGATTTAGTTTAGGGATTGCTGCAGATATGTTACGTTTATTCGATTTAACAAAAAATCCGTTAAATTATCGCAAATAAGATAATAATCTAATATTTTTTCATAAGTTATGATGGCTCCATAAAGTTGCAATAAACAATTTTGTTAGAACTTGTTAACAGGAACACCCAAAAATACCAAGTTTAACAATTATGTATACAAATATCTAAAAAAAATTGGGAAAGCTTTCCTTCTCATAAAGAACGATTTAAGCTTTTATTTCTTATTTGACTAAATCTGTTTGAAATGGGAAAATCGAAACACTAATGAACTTTAAAGTAATAACTCTAGGCATCGGACGCATGACGTCACATTGGAGATGAGGCACAATATCAATATTTGAGAGCATGTTTTCAGTTCGTAAACTTAAAAAAAAAATGCTTTAGTAAAGACTGAAAAACCAGATTAGAAAAACTAAGTAAAGAATTTAAAATTAATACCAATACTAATCAAAAAATAAATATATGATAGTTATTGTCTTATTCTATTACTTCAGTAACGTAATCTATTTTTTATCCAGGCTTCATGGTCTATTAGAAACAAAACATTTACAGTTTTCATAGCGCCCATAAAGGTTTGTGGTTTTTATCTTAGGTAAATATTTTCATTCTGATGTATTGTAATAAAATCAAATAAACTTTTGCATCTACTTACATTAGTTAATTGGAGGAATTTACTAGCGATTTTTATCTTTATTTTTAATATCTTTGTTGCCTGTGACTAAAACACTCCAACACAAACGACTTTAGCATGAAGCCTAGAGCAGTACACATTGCGACGCTCTAACGGCTCTAGCGACCCAATAGGTTATTGTAGACAACTAAATATATACCATTTAAAAACTAATAAATATCAAGAAACTTAATTTAAAAGACTTTCAAGTTCCTGTAGTTTATATATATATTAATTCCTGCGATTTTGTAAAAAAAAAAAAACATTTCGCAAAATTTTGTTGATACAACTTTCTTATTTTGCATTATATATATATATTAATTCCTGCGATTTTGTAAAAAATATAATGCAAAATAAGAAAGTTGTATCAACAAAATTTTGCGAAATGTTTTTTTTTTTTTTTTACAAAATCGCAGGAATTTATATATATATATATATATATATATATATATATACACACTTCTAAACTTTCAAAAGTATAAAAGATTTTGAAAACTAATTTTATTTGATAACTGAGAAGATACAATAATAAAAACGTTTGTAGAATTCATATTTGTAGAGCGCAACAAGGAGCTAAGATTTAGGACATAACCGCTAGTTTTCTGAGTGATGCACAAGGTATGGGGCGATAAACTGTTGATATGTTACTACAGAACGTTGATTCTAACTCTACTAAATAAATTCAGCGTTTATGTTTTTTTTATATTAAAAGTGTTAGTTTCCTAAGAGCTAAATTCACCGCAGCCCAAGTGACTTCAGCACCTCCCGCAGTAGAATAGGCCTACACATTACGCCGCTCGGAACGCTTCAGCGCCAGCGGGCAGATCAATGGAGTCACACTCTTAAGCAATATACCATTTGTTAAAGCTTAAAAAATATGCAACTTCGTTGGTTTAAATGAATTTTACGTGGGGCCTTTCATGTTTATGTAATTGTATTTTTATTTTCTTAAATTAAAAAAAAAATTGGTTGTCTGTAAAGTCGGTTTATGGACGATAGTTTAACGTGACGTCATAACAAAATATTGATGAAATGATTGCATACTTTTATGAATAAAATTGAATCAATTTTATTGAATTATCACTATTTTGTATTGATACAAAGAAGGAGTGAAATGAAATCTACTACCTATTTAATGAAAATATATTTAATCTTTATAAATGTGTTTGTTTTTAACAATTGAAGTTAAGTTCCTAGAACATTTTGGGCTTCATTATGAGATTATACTATAGAAATTGCATTTACAAAATTTATTTTTGTGGGTCAATGCAAGAAATTGTAACTTAGGCCTTAACTGCACGATTTTGGTACAACGCACAGGGTTTGCAGCGGTAAACTTTTGATATGTTACTAAGAAATATTGATACTGCTGCTGTACAAAATTTCAGGTTTTATGTAATTTTCCATATGTTAAAAAACTTAGTTTCCTAAGACCTAAATTTGTTCCGACCCGAGCGACTTAAGTACCCACACGGTAGGATACACACTACGACGCTCGGAACCTTTCAGAGGCCCGGTCAGTTGAGTCAGAGAATTAACCAATATACCATTTTAAAGCTTTAAAAATATGCAACAACGTTTGTAAAAGTGATTATTACGGCGGACCATATATCTTTATGTTAATCGTGTTTTTAATTCTTTCGTTGTGAATAAAAGACACTTCTTATTACTTCATCGATTAATATCGTACCTTTAGTATTAACATTTTGAAAATGTTTTAACATAAATGTGTAAAATGGTGTTTCTAGATTATTTGGATGCATTTACGGAGAGTCTACGTTAATAACTGCGTATACGCGAATCATTTTAATGAACTGCTGTAAGTCGCTGCCATCTAGGACTTAACTGCACGTTTTCGGTGATACGTACAAGGTCTACAGCAGTAAACTTTCGGTATGTTATTAAGCATAGTAGGCTCTACCACTGTGCAAAAATTCAGCTTTGGGGAAATTTTTCACAGATTGAAAGCTTTGTTTCGTGGACGACTCGGGGTGCTCGCCTCGCAACAAGAACCGGGGGCGACAGCTGCAGGCACTCTGGAGCCGGGGCGCCCGCCCGGGCTGTGTGCCTGCGGGGAGGGCGTAGAGGCAGTCAGTCACGCCCTGGAGGTTTCCAATACAGGAGCTCTTTGTTGGGAATATAGTGAATACCAACTCGCGGACAATTCGGCGGAAGTCGCTGTTGTATCGTCGGCCCTGAGAAGATCAGTGGAAGCCGATTTTTCAAGTCGATAATGGGAAAGGAACGAGAATATTATAATAATACAAATTTGACAAAAAGTTGCGTGTAAAACGTTACACTACCAAAGCGTTGTGCTCTTATTTATGACAACTTGGTATTGTTCCACGTGGTGAGAACAAAACATGCAACACGCTTTGTTGCTGGTAAGACGAGAGTCGTAGCGCCAAGGTGCCATCCTTAAGGACGTGGTTCAGGTGTATAAAACATTTTCTGCCATTGCGATATTTCACTGTTATTCTATTTGAAAACGGGAAAACTTCTATTGCTGCCTATTCGAAGACTTAACTTTGCTATTGCAATTAAAGCTAACGATAATTAGATAAAATAACTTTTAACTCTAAAAATAGGAGCTAGAGTATGAGTCAAAATGCTGTCAATCAGTGTTGTTATGTAACAGATACCTAACATTTTATTCATACATGATAATCAAAATATGTAGTTTCATTGTTTTTCTAAAGTATTATCCCTAAAGTCTCCTACAGATACAATTGGATCATAGTGCTCCATTAATGAGGAAATAATTATTTTCTTTATTTTGGTGAATACATGTGATGACAAAATTAAAATTTTTAAGTGAAATAAGTATAAATACTGCTAAGAGTAAAAGAAGTTTTATGGATTACTTAGATGCTTTGTGCGTTTCCTTTTTTTTCTTAACCTAACTAAAACCAAATGTATTTGGGAGGGGTCTGGGTTAGGGAGAGACCTAGGTCCGTCTCAGGCCGAAGCCTATACGCTCTAATCATGCAGGGGTTAGCCATGCAGGAGAGGTCGCATGCATCATGTGCTAGGAGGGAATTGGTCAGCCATGGCCACCATTAGTGCCATGACAAACTCCCCTCACTGACTACTCTAGACTAACACTAGATAAGGTGCGCCCAGGTGAAACCTCTATTGACAGAGGGAAAACCCTGGGTTCATTCATGCTGGATGCAAAATTAATGTATTAATTAACAAGCAGGTTGGTTACGGGAACAGAAGGGTTGTTCTGGAAGAAGAGTTGGACAGAGTAAAAAAGCACTACTAAGCGAAGGTGGTGAGCTTGGACTGTTTGGTCCGTGTTCGCGCCATGATGCCAGCCAGCACACATTCTTAAACTAGAAATATCAGTATGAATGTGTACATGTGTATGGGATTATTCTTGGGCGCTTCGCCATTCAAGGTCTCAGGAGACCAAAAAAGTGGAAAATCAGACGATAATTCGAGCCCTGCTGGGCCGAAACACGACAGTATTTTTCGCCTACACGGAAGGACCTACAGGGAGGGCTGCGTCGGTGTTGGGCGTTGTATGTCAATTAGAACCATATTATACTTAATAATACTTAATACTATGAGCTGCCAGCTTAGGATTGCAAGAACTGTGCTTTTTCGCTGGCTCAGTATATGTGCTTAATGAAGCACCCCCTCAGCAGACTCTCGTCTGACTGATAAAGGGATAACATCATCGCCGATGTGGGCCGCGGGGCCCGAATGCCGCATCTTGGCATCGAACTCCGCGACCCTTTAGGAGTACCAGGTGGCTTACTGCCGACCCATAACCTCCTGTTTTGCCTAATGTGTTTTCGGTTTTGACTTTTTGTGTGACTGACTTTTAAATAAGCTGCGAAGCTGTGTTTTGTTGCAAGTGACCTGGTATAATCTACTTTAATTTCGTGTGGTGACTCTACTTTAAACTCGTGTGTTGTCCAGCCCTCCCTTTAAGTTTAAAATTTAAATTCAAAGGGGGGGAAGGGGGGTGAATATTAATTTAATCTGAGCAGTTGGCCTTAGCTGCTCAGTTTGTTTTGATTTTTATTTACTTGCTTGAAGAGCGTGTTGATTTATTTATTTGCGTGTGGGCAAAGGCTGGACTGATTTACTGTGTTAGCTACTGTGTTGTGTGTGTGGCGAGGTTCCTAGACCGTGGGCTGCTGACCCCCTCCCTTTAACGGGAAGAGGGGCTAGGCCGGCGGAGGGGACAAGTCCCCTCTGCCCACGGCTGGCTCGGTGTGTACCTAGCGCGGCTCAGCACCGCAGTTAACATTTCTGCCAACTGCAGCACTGCGCCGCGCGGAGCAGACTGCAGCTCGGTGCGGCCCCAGGCCCTGGGGAGCTGCGGTCTGGTGTGAGCTGGTTCAGCTGCGAGCTGTGCGCCCTTGGTGGCTAGGCCGGCCTCCAGGAGTCGAGTGGCTTCTTCAGGTGTTGCAAAAGCCACTCGGTGAAGGCCGGTGGGGCGCCCTGTTGCCTTGCTGCGTATGCGCCAACACTTGGTCGGTTTGTGGCCGGCCTCGTGCAGTGCAGACTCCACTTCTTCGGTCGGTACCCCAGCCCCTCCGCCGCCCCGCAGGACGACAAAGTGCCAGGGCACTCTCTTCAGTTGCGGAGGCCGCTGGCGATGTTCTGCAGCAGGCTGCAGTCTTGGTTCCCGCGCATCAGTGGCGGCCGCCTCCCTCTTCTTGGCTGGAGGGGCCGGCGTCACTGGGCGGTCTCGAGGCGTGCGCAGCTGTTGTTGACTTGGTGCTGGTGCTGTGGCTGCAGTGCTGGTACCTTTCTCTGCCGTAAAAACGGCGGTTTGGGTGCCAGAGTGTTTCCACTTGGCTGCGGCGGGCGTCTGACACGAGGTGTGTCGGAGCCCTGCTGGTTTGTCCGTCTGTGTGCTGCAGTCCTGCAGCTCTGGAGTGAGCTCAGGCGTCTGGAATGAGCTGTCGTTGCTGTGGTTATTCTTGTTTTGCCTTGCTTGCTCCTCGCATTGCACCACATCCCAGTAGATGCCCCATCCGAGGTAATCCGGCGGGTCTGATGCAATGCGGACGACCGCATTTGTTGTACGAATGCGGTACCTTGAGTCCCGCACTCTCTTGAGACGGTCAAGGCAGGCCGAATCACGCAGATACACCAACGCCTCTGTGGTGCCTGCTGCGCTGCGGATCGGCACTACATCTACTTCTGGCTGGTACTCTTCATCGTCGTAGTCCTCCACGTATCCAGTGACCAGCTCGCTCAGCTTCCCCGGCTCGATGGCTGGATCCCACTTGATCGTGCAACAGAAAGCCGGGGAGCCGATGCCAGCGGGCATGTGTTCCTCGTAGATCTTCTCGTAGAAGTCGATTATTCGACCACTCTCTGAGCGCATCGGCGACCAGTCCTTGAACTCTGCCTCTAGGCTGGATTCGCATTGCTCGGTGTGCTTGTGGCCGCGGTGGTTTCCCCTCCTCTTTCGGTGCGGGTTTGGCATCTTGCTGCTAGTGAGGAGAGAGCTCGACCGACCAGGTGCTTTTTCGCTCCGCGCGCATTGGCCGGCAGTGCCGCTTATATTTTTGTCTTACGTCCGGATCAAAATTTCCGAGCGATAAAACATGTGGGTTTTAACTATTTACGCATTTATCGTAAAATGTTTCTGGGGTTCGAATGTAAAAGTCTTGCAAAGTTTCCGTGTCCGTTTCACAATGCAAGGCTTCTGTAGGGTAATACATTGGAGCGTCTGTAGCTATTCGAATACATTTATTCTGAATTCGCTGCAGCTTTAATAAATGTGTTTTCGCAGTGGTTGCCCAGACTGGGGCTGCGTACGTAATAATAGGGTGAATCAGTGTTTTGTAGAGCACAGTAAACCGTTCGTTACTGTGCCTCCACATCGCCTGCTCATTACTGGATATAGTGAGCTTAGTCTAACCTCAGTTTGAATTCTCTAGGCATCTATATGATGGTGCCAGAGAAGCTTCCTGTCCATGTGGACGCCTAGATATTTTACGACGTCCTTGTGTGGGATTTGTTCGCCAAACAAACGTATTTATGGCCTGTGTTCTACAGGTGGAAGATTTCCGCGAGTAAACACAATAGCTTCGGACATCGTTGTGTTCACTTTGCTAAGCCAGGTCGTACACCATTGCTAGCACACAGCTAATGCATCCGTTTTTTTCCTAGCCTAATTTAATCTAAGCTAATGCAGTCTGGTAGTGGCTAGGTGAAGTGTGTATGATCTGCTATACAGAAACGTGTCGTTTGCATAGCACATAGCAGCCTAACTTCACTAGGCGGTGTTCGGGGCGTGGCAAATCTCTAGAAGGCTATATATGTTAAATAGAACAGGGCCTAGAATACTGCCCTGTGGTACGCCTGCTCTTATTTGTTTGATGTCAGACATAGTTCTTTAAGTTGATACTGAAAACGTTCTGTCTTCTAGGTAGGACGCGACTAGCTTGGTATAGCAGACCAGGAAATTAGTTTGATATAGTTTGTATAGATTAGCCCCGCGTGATAAACTCTGTCGAAGGCTTTTTCTACGTCTAAAAACGTCGCAACTACATAATCTTTTACGTTGAAGGCGCTTGTTATCTCTTCAGTGAGGCGTATGAGTTGGTGCACTGTCAAGTGATTACTGCGAAAAATAGAATGGCCTAAGTGTACAGGCCTGCCCGATCCGCGGACGAAATTTTCACGTTCTGCGCGCATACTTTTCGTTGGTGATACTGCCGACGAGCGCGGGTTTGAATGGTAGTTTGATGATATGAATTGACAAACTGCTAGACTGTGTGTAATATAGTTACCCAAATAACACTAAAACAACAAAAATGAATTAAATAATAAATAACCATCTCTTTTAAAACTATAACGTGTCAGAACTGAGTGTTATTGTGCAAACAAAGACTAATTTTAGCAAAGATTATTGCACGAAGTAAGGAAGGTAGGGTTATATGAATAGTCAAAATAAGTTTTTATAGCAACTGATCTTGAGAAAATGATTTTTTTGTTTGTGTAGGCCTCAACTTTGACAGCTGAGTAAAGTTTATTTAAACAAAGGCACAGCATTTCAATAAGTGTTTTATTTTTTAATGAATTTCTGAATTATAACCTTGTCACAAATTTTTATGTAGGATACATACAGATGCAAGTTTATTATAAACTGAACTATTAGTATTAATGTTTATACGTTTCATTTAGAAAATAAATTTAGCTCATATTGTTACATGAATTAATATATCTGATACGCTTACTTGCGTTATTAAAATAACTTGCATTAACTTCGGAACAATTGTAACGTGTCCCAAATTTTCGGTTGTAAACGCAAACCAAATATTTTCATTTAATTATATTATTAATTGATGTCATGTTATGTTGATAGAACTAACAAAAAACGGCGAAATATAAATTCAAATTTTTGATATTCGTGCTTTATTGTTTGGCTATTTATTTTGGCAATTTTTCATAGTTTAAGCACTTATGAAAATATTTACATAAAATTCTTATAAATGTTTTTTGAGATTCTTTAATTATGTGTGATGATTCTGCTAATAGTTGTTGAGATAATTGAGGTAGATTACCGGTATTTTACCATTGGTTTTGTATTTTGTATTACGTTAGCTACTTTTAAAATACTTTTAAGTCATTTGGATGGTTGGTTAAGTTTTGTTAGCTTAATTTAAAACATTGTTTAATCGTGTGAATGGCTGGAGGGATAAGGTAATTTAATTTCGAACACTGTTCAATTATTTGAATGATTGGTTGTATACAATATTCATTTAAAATACTGTATATTGGTGTAAATGTTTGGGTAAGTTACGTTAGCCACATTAAAAATACTTAACGGCGTTCTTCGGGATAGGTGTTATTCAAAAAACCATTAAATGTTCTTAATGGAGAACCTTCTCTAGAAAATTAGCATTACTTGAAATAGGGATAACAATCTGCAGGTAGAGAAGTAAAGATTGTGTTAGGTAAGTTCCGGGAAGAGGAGTGGCAGATTTTGCATTTAAAACTGCAGAATAAAAAGTACGAATTTTTGAAAAATTTAAATATTTAAGCTTTGTGAAACGATTAATAACCATGCAACATTTTTAAATAATCAATATTAATATTACAAGAGTGACATATTTTTAATTATATAATCTTGATTTTTGAAATAAATGCTTTTTTTTTTCGGATGAGGTTGTACTAACCAGCGAAATGATTTTTTTTCCGTATCTAAACTACCGCGTTATTATTTTCCTGCCTAGTATTTTGTTAGTACAATATATAGTACACAATATATAGTGCACAAAATAATTTATTACGGTTGTGGCAAACAACAGTTAACTGGTGTCACTGCTACAAAAGTTTAACATTATTTAGCCAAACTTGTGTTGTGAATGTATTACACTGAAATAAATAATAAAATCACTTCAGGCTATATAAAAAAAGATTGTCAAAATTAAATGATATCGTAGCTTTCGTCCATTCGAAACCTAAATTGGGCGGAGACAAAACAAAATACAGAAAAAAACTTATTTTGTAATAAATGAGGCAATAAAATTAGTTATAGGTATCTAATTTCTTAATTTATTTACTTGAATTGAAATAAATTTGCCATTAGAATCATCATTTGTTGATAACCGCCGTTCTAACAAAATGTAAATCTCTGATTAACGTATATTTCCGTATACATAGCCTACTTTAGCAAAATATCTCCAGAGTGACGTCACAAATTGCTAGCCAGTGAAAGAGAAAGGTGCGCAAAAGGATACATATATAACTTCACGATGATTCACCCGTTATGTTCACAGTTGACAGAACAGAAGAACGAATGAATATCAAGCAATGATTTGTGTAACATTTTCTTAAGTGTTATGAGTACGTAATAAATATTCTCGCAGAAACTGTATGGTGTTATGTAGGCTGAAGTATCTATTTATTCGATTTTTTATTTATTAGAAAACAATTTGATCCGATTTCCGCATAGGTAGTTGAGAAGTGTAATTAGGATAATAAATTTTAAGCTCAATATTGTGCTAAAACAGATTAAGATAAATTGTAATTGGAACCGAATTAGGGGTTCATATGTAAAAATACAAATGTTTGTTAAGTGACACAATATTTCTGTAAACCTTTGTGTTCTGTACCATTACAAGAAGGAACAACCATATTTCTATACATTTGAGAATAATAACAGTAGTATTACAGAATTATTTTTATTTGGTTTCATATAGAACTTCTATAAGCACTCGAACTATGGTCAATGGACTGGGAATGTTTAGTTTAATGCCGATTATAATTTGTTGTGTTTGTTGCCAGCCAAACTTGTTTAACTATATGATAGAACCTTACACTTAGTACGTGTGGTTTCCAAGTGATGTTATGTTCTCTGGATTATGTAATTACAGTTTCCCTTATACGAATGTACCGAACAAAAATAAAGTGTTGTGGTGTATACCACCATTGAAATATAAGAAACCTCTTAGTTAACACTAGGAAAATAACAAATGCAAGTGACAAGTAGCTCATTTGACATTGAACAAGAGGATCGTTCCAAAGAGAGGTTGCACCCTCCTTCCTGAGCGAGCCTTTTGTGACGTTGCAAGTTGTTTCTTGTTTCATTACAAAGAAAAATTGAAAAAGTAAGCCATAAATTGCACCATTTTAAAACATATTTGCAACATTGCAAATAATTGCTTGAATATCTTTCACACTTGGGGTTGGCTAATGACTAAATTTCGAATAAAATTTTGTATTTACTCATTGATATAACGTTACGTTAACCATGCAAGCACATTTGTTGAAATGCAGCATGTACTTTGTATGGTGTACAATTAACAGCATCTTTCATGTACTTTATTTTAATAATTCTTGGGAATTTTTTTTCCAGAACTAATTGATATGTTCTCGCCCCTTAAATACAGGTAACGAGATGCTGGCCCGTTACCATCACATGCAAGGTCTCAATAGTATATAAACAACATTATTCTAATGTATTGTTATTGTGGTGACTAGCGAATGAATGCAGCAGATTCCAACTCTTCAGAATTGTTTCCAGTAGACGCAGCGTTGCACTGCGTGGCTGCGACTGGTTGATAATCGCTGGCTCCTCTGTGACATTGTGGGCATTGGTGAATCAAGCTTGTCGTGAATGTCAGTGCGCTTGCAAACGGACTCCCCTGCTGCAGCTCATACACCGGTCGTCACTGGATTCTGATGTACTTTGTAATAATTAAGATAGTTTCTGAACCAGAACAGTTGATAAGCTACGGTCCTGAATCAAAAAAGGTAAATTTAAAATGTGTCGTAACTTTATCTTTGAGCCTCATTTAGAAAATGTTAACATACTCACCTTTCATTGTTAGGTACATATTTTTTTACACAATCCCGCATAACCCTGCAAGTTATAAAAATTCTTCCAATGTATGAATTTCCCAATTACATACATATTGATAATGCCGAATGTGGACTTTATATATATATACACATGCATACTTACACATATATGTATAAAAATTGAAAGAAAATGTTTGCTTCAATGTCTCCCCTATAAATAATAAATGAATTACCTATATGATTAAATATCCGTGTTCTTAGTGGATATAACTAGGAAAATCTGCATAATTTGTATGTATTTTGGTAGTTATTAAAAAAGTACAATTAAACTTACAATATTATGAATTGTCATACCTCTAATGTTAAATTTTACTCTTGTACAGATAGCACACTGTATCTAAGTAACATAATTAAGATGTCACAGATATAATAATTAATACTTACTAATTTTATTCGACAATGTGTTTCCGATTCATTTGACTTCTTGCAAATGGGTTATAAATTAAGTATAACTCCAGAGACGTACCAAATTAGGTTACCTTGAGAAACTCATGACGTCAGCGTGTATGGTTTATGTGTTAGGGAAAATTTATTCAAATACTGTGTATTAAAAAAGTGCATGACATGGTATATTATTGTTTTATTTTGAAACAATTAACCCCAATTATTGCGAACACCATGGTAATATGCTTAAAAAATGTGTGAACTCTGGAGTGTATGAGAAGTTATTTCCAGGCCGGCCGTCGAATCGTCCGGTTTTAGGATCGAGTATAAATGACAGAACTTCGACTATCATCCCTTTTCTACGTGTGTCTAAAGCCAACCAGGAGCGTGGAGAAACCCCCCTGAAAAGCCTGACTCGAATGACAATTGAAATGTTTTCCTAACTTAAATTAAACTAAGCTAAAGTGTGTGGGAAAGGGGCCAATTTAAGGTAGGACCTAGGCGTGTCTCAGGGCAAACCCTATACACTAGAATAAATACCAATTATTTAAGTTAAATACAAAGCGTCATATCTTGCGTTTAGGACCTTGTAGTTGGATTTTTATATTTCAGTTTTAAACGGAGAAATAAAATGGTTTTTTCAGGGCCTGTAATGGCCGGGTAAATTTATTGCCTGCAAGGATAACTGGGCGCGCGATCTTGTTGCTGTCCGTCGGCATTAAAAGTGTCGGCCCAGACAAAAATTATGATTAGTATATTTTGTTAAGAAACGTTACAGCTTTCATTTGGTACATGGCTGATATTCGGCCAATACTTGGTATGAGTCCTGGAGTCGTTTTTATAAAATGAAAGTTTTTGAAATATGTACCTTTTTTGACCTTATATATTTTAAAGAACACTATTAATAAATACTAATTTTTTTAGTTAAATACAAAGCGTCATATCTTGCGTTTAGGACCTTGTAGTTGGATTTTTATATTTCAGTTTTAAACGGAGAAATAAAATGGTTTTTTCAGGTCCTGTAATGGGCGGGTGAAGCTATTGCTTGCAAGGAATACAGAGCACGCGATCTTGTTGCTGTCCGTCGGCATTAAAAGTGTCGGCCCAGACAAAAATTCTGAAAAGTATATTTTGTTAAGAAACGTTACAGCTTTCATTTGGTACATGGCTGATATTCGGCCAATACTTGGTATGAGTCCTGGAGTCGTTTTTATAAAATGCAAGTTTTTGAAATAAGTACCTTCTTTGACCTTATATATTTTAAAGAATACTATTAATAAATACTATTTTTTTTAGTTAAATACAAAGCGTCATATCTTGAGTTTAGGACCTTGTAGTTGGATTTTTATATTTCAGTTTTAAACGGAGAAATAAAATGTTTTTTTCAGGTCCTGTAATGGGCGGGTGAAGCTAGTGCCTGCAAGGAAAACAGGGCACGCGATCTCGTTGCTGTTCGTCGGCATTAAAAGTGTCGGCCCAGACAAAAATTCTGAAAAGTATACTTTGTTTAGAAATGTTACAGCTTTCATTTGGTACATGGCTTATGTTCGGCCAATACTTGGTATGAGTCCTGGAGTCGTTTTTATAAAATGCAAGTTTTTTAAATATGTACCTTTTTTGACCTTATATAATTTTTAGAATACCATTAATAAATATTCTTTTTTTAGTTTAATACAAAGCGTCATATCTTTCGTTTAGGACCTTGTAGTTGGATATTTATATTTCAGTTTTAAACGGAGAAATAAAATGGTTTTTTCAGGGCCTGTAATGGGCGGGTGAAGCTATTGCCTGCAAGGAAAACAGGGCACGCGATCTTGTTGCTGTCCGTCGGCATTAAAAGTGTCGGCCCAGACAAAAATTCTGAAAAGTATATTTTGTTAAGAAATGTTACAGCTTTCATTTGGTACATGGCTGATGTTCGGCCAATACTTGGTATGAGTCCTGGAGTCGTTTTAATATAATGCAAGTTTTTGAAATATGTACTTTTTTTGTATTTAAATAATTTAAAGAATACTATTAATAAATACTATTTTTTTTTGTTAAATACAAAGCGTCATATCTTGCGTTTAGGACCTTGTAGTTGGATTTTTTTATTTCAGTTTTAAACTGAGAAATAAAATGGTTTTTTCAGGTCCTTTAATGGGCGGGTGAAGCTATTGCCTGCAAGTAAAACAGGGCGCGAGATCTTGTTGCTGTCCGTCGGCATTAAAAGTGTCGGCCCAGACAAAAATTCTGAAAAGTATATTTTGTTAAGAAATGTTACAGCTTTCATTTGGTACATGGCTGATGTTCGGCCAATACTTAGTGTGAGTCCTGGAGTCGTTTTAATATAATGCAAGTTTTTGAAATATGTACTTTTTTTGAATTTAAATAATTTTAAGAATACTATTAATAAATACTATTTTTTTGTTAAATACAAAGCGTCATATCTTGGGTTTAGGACTTTGTAGTTAGATTTATATATTTCAGTTTTAAATGGAGAAATAAAATGGTTTTTTTCAGGGCCTGTAATGGGCGGGTAAATCTATTGCCTGCAAGGAAAACTGGGCGCGCGATCCTGTTGCTGTCCGTCGGCATTAAAAGTGTCGGCCCAGACAAAAATTCTGAAAACTATTATCTGTTAAGAAATGTTACAGCTTTCATTTGGTACATGGCTGATATTTGGCCAATACTTGGTATGAGTCCAGGAGTTGTTATAATATAATACCATTTTTTGAAATATATATCATATTTGACTTTTAAATAATTTTAACATTGCGTATAAAAATTCACTTTTTTTTAATATTATTAACTAGCCTTACGTTTTGCCTTTATGACTTCGTAGTTGTATTTTGGCTTACATTTTGTCTATTTTATGTTTGGGTAAATGTTTTTGAAACGCGAAAACTGTCATGGCCGAAATGTATGTGTGCGTCTGTTGCTGTTGCTGTCCAAATGCATAATTTTGACTCCGGTCCTTCACAGACAGAAGGGGTTGCCAGTGCGCAACCAATATGTAATTATTGTAAAAGACGCATCTAAAAAAAATCAAACATGTACGTTAAACCAGGCTAGCATTCTCACAGTTTACATGAAAACAGGCCGGAACACAACTTGGTAACATAATATTAGCTATTCCTAAACCCTAAATACATACAATGTAAGAAATCGCACTAGCCAACTTAACACTCACATTCCAAAAAATATAAGTTCACCGAGATATAATGACACACGAATATATGCATGAATGATAGATAAGTACTATACAAGACACAAAAAAAATTCCACTATACTTCAAAACATATATATCAAAGTACACTTTCAATACTATCCCAATGAAGCAGAAAAATTCTATTACAGCCCAAGCATTGTATTTTTTATTTATTTTTATAGTTCAATTGTGATATGTGCTTACTTTCATATACAATGCTTGGGCTGTAATAGAATTTTTCTGCTTCATTGGGATAGTATTGAAAGTGTACTTTGATGTATATGTTTTGAACGTGTTTGGTCACAAACGTAAATCTAGGTTAAATGGCTTCATTATATTCATTTAGCTTAGTCCTTTAACTTTTACACGTCTTTAACGAGTGGTTGTCTTTTTATAGTCCGTGTCTTTCTACTTTCTATTTTACAGGTATGTTATTAGGAATGCTGACTATTACCATCGAATATTTTGCGAGGGGAAGCGATGGGTGGTTTTTCTGAATGCATTTTTTCTTATGCTAGGTAATGTAATATATCGTTTGTAATGTTTAAAATATATATTTCTACTTAATTGTACTATCATGTGTATACTTCAATATTTACCCAAATTTCTGTTGAGTTTAGACTTTTGAAATTGCTCTTTTAGTTCATTCTCATGTTTTGTTTTATTTTTTTTATTTTTTGAGGCTGTGATATTTTCGGTGGTGTTTAATTGTTTCTTTTATATTTACTTTCAGTTATGGAGGTTACACCTGTTCTCATTGGCATACATGTGTCTTTTTTAGTTCAGCATCTGTAGTATATGGAATGTAATTTCTCCTGGCCATCTCTGTGGGTTTGTGAAGTTCTGGGTTTGAGTCTTGGGTTGGGCATCTTGTGCTCGTTTCGATGTAGGTTGCATATTTCTATATGTCTGTAGGCGTTGTTTGGTTTTTTTTTTCGAGTTGACTTGTTTTCTATTACTGATAACGATATTGTGGTAATATTAACAAATATATCTATGTGGGGGTAAAAATTCAAGGAACGTTTATGAGAAATATACAATTTTGTTTGTGTAGGCTAAACGCTTTAGTTACTTCAATACTTATTGTTTAGTATTCTCCTGACACGATATTTATTTTAATGTAAATATATTTTATATAGCTATAATTGGTTATTTTATGTCTGGCAATAAATGGATTAGCACTAATAGGTAGTATATAGTTGGTGGGCAATGAGTGTTCGTACACCACATTTACTTGGATACATGTTTACTTTCATGTAAATTTCTTTTTTCTTTACTCCTTGTCACTATAAAGTCGTTGTCGGGCTTCGTCGTTCACGATATATAGTTTAAAGGCATGGGTGTCGTAGATGATAGTTTGCAAGGCATCCTTGTTGTTTTACATATTTTAATATATTATTTTATCCAGCATTACAGCTGGAACAAGTTTTTGGAGGACGCTGCGTGTATGTTATTTCCGTCTGCCCTCCGGCAATGTGAAAGTTACAAGGTCCGCCGAGGCACCTGTAGCAGTCTCTGTGAGGCGGATATAGTTTTTGTGTTCTGGACCATCGTCGAAGCGAAGCGGTGTTTGAGGCGTGGAATTGCTATGTCTGTTAATAATATGTTATGAATCTCCTCGTGTGTTCTTTCACAAACATTACTATTCAAGTTTCGTCGGAATGGGATTATAGTGCTTCCTATGCTTAATGGGATGCATAGTAGTAGAATATAGATTCTTATTTAAAACTGAACCAGTAACCTTTTATTTTTTACTTTTTTTATTAACGCCTTAGAACTTCTGGGGTTCCTATGCTTATTGGGATGTAGTTAAATAGGTTCTTTTTTTTATTTACCCCGATATATCCTTAATTATTATTTACTAGTATGAAGTCTATAGTTGGTATACATTGCTCTGATTATTCATCTACCACTATATATAGAGATTGTGTTTTATCTAGCCTTGATGGAAATTTAACAATATTCTTATAAGCATTCTTACTGTACAACATGACTCATATAAAATTCTTTTATGAGGGTCAACACTCCTTATTTAGAACACCACACACACACACTCTATGTATATGTCATGAGCGAAAGGGAAGGATGGATAGCCCTTAATATTTTTTTTGTTTAAATAAATAGTATGGTTATTTAGTAGCCTAACGATGGTATAACTATTTCAAATGAGTTAGCGGTATATTGCGGTCTTTATACTACAATGATACATACTTTATTTTATTATTAGAATAACATGCTATGTTCATAGCCAGGAACTATCATTCGTATTTCTTATATGAAGGACAAATTAGTCAGATCTGATGATCTACCTATAAGCATTTGTATTACACAGACCGTTAAAACGACTTATGTTTATATTTCTACAAAGTTTGACTATAAGAGCTTAAACCTGCAGATATTTAGTTTAGAGTACAACACGTTTTACTTACATATATATTATTTAATGGCTATAAGCATGCGCTATACTTACATTTTTTACTATATTTTTTACATAACAACGTATTGTGGCTATATCGCTTTGTACTTCCTATTTAGTGACTATAGTACAGTATGCCTACACAAATACTATAACCGATTTTATTTATTAATGAATGTATACTAGCTGGGCCTGCACTAAAGACTCGTACGTGCATCTTATGTGGGCTGTGGTTTGTTCCGCTGGCTTTTTATTTTTTTGTGTCTTTGTTTGACAGGGTTTACGTTCTCTATTTTCGTATCGCATGAGTGCTTCGTTAATTATTGTAGAGATATAGCTTGTTCCTTCAGTTGGTGTGGTGCTTTGAGTGAGATGTAGTGCTGGCCTCTCAGTCGACAGGTCTTGGTTTCGAATCTTTCCCTGGGTTTGGTGTTATGGTCGTTCTTTCCTGTTGTGTATGTATGTTTCTTATGTTTCGGTTGCTTGATGACATATTTTGAGGATGTAGGTATTTATGGTTATTGATATTTATTTGTGTTGTCATTTCTCGGGCCATGGCATTTGGTGTGTTGACTTGAGAGTGTGTTAGTTTTATAATATTGTTCTCGTAGATAGATTTTTTTAAAAGACTAGTTTTGGTTTATTGGCTTTCTGTGGGGGTTCTATTGTGATTTCCTTATGCATTGTGTTTAGCCTAGTGGTATAATTTTTTTTTGGGGGGGGGGGAAATAGGGGTTTCCGTCCTTATTTATTTCCTAAATGTGTAACTGAATTAGTATTTTTATTGCCTTTCTTGCATTTATTTTTTGGTGTGGCCTGCTGTTGATGGTTTTGCTTGTTTATTTTATTACGTCTTATGGTTGTTTTCTCGCGGATCCGCGTTTGTTTTATTTTTTTTTCCTATTTACGTATAGGGATTTTTAATCTTTGCTTCATGATGTCTCACTAAGCGATTTATTTTGTGATGTGTGTTCTATTATTTCATGGGGTTTTCGCTGCTGAGGTTTTATAATCTGTGATTGGCGATTTTGTCTGCATTCCGCTGTATTGTGTTCGTGATTGTGTGTGTCTGATATAGCATTTTGTTATATTTTACGTGGTTTGTTTTAATTGGTTTATTGATACCTATTTGTATTGTTATTTACACTTGATTTATGGTATTTATTGTCACAGTTATAGTTCGGCGTTTGATTAACCTCATGTATCACTGGGTTATACGTTTTAATTATTGTGTTCCATGCTTAGGCGAGTTCCGTGACTCTACTGCAAGCTACTATAGCTCGCAGCGGGGCAGTGTTAAAAACAACTTTCCCTTCTCGCTGTCGTCACACGAGGACTTTTTCAACAGTTTTCCTAGTGGTTACACGGCGTACAGACGTGTTTCTCTAACGCTCCCGCTTTGTTATATGTTTTATAAAATTTACTTATCGTTAAATGCTGTCGGTTGTGTGGGTTGCTCTCCACACGGTTTACATAGCGTTCCTATTTTTAATATATCTTTTCGTCTGCGTTTTTATTTTTAATTACACGTCGCCGGGTTGGACTGGGTGCATTCCAGTGAGTTTTTCTTTTATGTATGTTTATTGGTACATGTCGCTGAGTGGTGTTTGGATGGTTAGTACTGTTTTTATTTCAACTATGCCTATATGGTTTATTTCTGGTGTTCGTGCCGCAGCTCAGCGGGCCGGGTTCCCCGACGAGCGGTGTAAACATATTTTTTTTTCTGGGTCTTCACCCACTCCGTGCGGTTTTTTATTTTAAATATGTTTATTACTTAACGTTAAGCCGCACGAGCGGCGCACGAGTGATCGTTCAACACTCTTTCCTACACGGGCGTTTGTTCACCATTTATTTAAATGTATATTTATGACCATTATTTACTTATCAATACATATCGCTGGGGTGGGCGGGGTTCGTTCCAGTGAGTTTTTTTCTTTTATTTTATGTATGCTTATTTGCTACGTGTCACTGAGCGCTTTTTGGATGGTTAGTACTGTTTTTATTTTAACTATGCCTATATGGTTTGTTTCTGGCGTCTTGCCGCAGATGAGCGTTCGTGCCGCTGAGCGTTCCTACAAATTTAAATATGTTGATTACTTAACACTACGTGTTAACTGTAGGGGTCCTAACTATGCTTATTACTTAACACACTGGTAGAGAGCCAATTTCTACACGAGATTTGTACAATATTTATTTTACTTGACGTATTGGAATAGAAATAATAGTCTTTGTCCTAACTATGCTTAATACATTTCTATGCTTATTATTATTAAATGGTGATCTACATTTTTTAACTATCCTTATTTTTTCTGTCTTTACAATATTATAGATTTTAACTATGCTTATGCCATTGGCAGAGGGAGAGAGTGCTATTTGTTGTTTCCCCCAAACAGCATTGGTAATATTTATATTTTAAAGACATTATTATGCTTTTAAATATATATAATATGGTGTGGGAATTTTAATTGCTCATTTTATGCGTTGAGTCCCTGCAGGCAACATCTCGCTCTCTGTGCGCGGGTTTTGAGGTTATGTTGCGCCAAGGTAAAGTCATAGATAGTATGGCGGTGTTTGTTTTAAACATACTCTGGGTGGTGGGGATTTTAAGCATACTGGAAATTTAAGCATAGCGGCAAATTTTATAGACATAGCTAGTATGGCTGTGTTGTTTAAAAAATACTCTGGGTGGTGGGAATTTTAAGCATACTGGAAATTTAAGCATAGCAGCAAATGTGGAGTGGTGGGGGTTTATAGACATAGCTAGTATGGCTGCATTATTAAAGCATATTTTTTTCGAAACTAAACATGGTGGTTTAAGCATATTTTTTTCGTAATTTAAACATGGCGGTTGGAAATTTAAAAACATTCCGCCTTTTAAGCATATCTTCCTTATTTAATTCTACTCTCCTCAACTGGTCTCATGGTCTAGTGGTTAAGGTGTCTGCCTCCTAACCACGATGCTGTTGCGTCCCACTGATCGAATCCCCACGCCGCCCAGGATTTTTTGTATACAATTCCCGCCTTCGGAGCGATGGTGGCGCGCTCCGGTAACCAAAGGCTGAACTAAGATGGCGGCCTCCAGCAGACGAATCAATATGGCGACCTCCAGTGGCTGCGACGGTGGCGCGCCCTGGTAACCAATGTCAACAACAATGGCGGCCTCCATGAAACAAGATGGCGGCCCCCAGGGGGAGTACTGGCACAATGTTTACATTTCAATGTTTACATTGAGCCAGAACCCCCTTGGTGCCCCTACTTTCGTGGCACATGCTTCGGGATGCCTGGTCATATGGTTACCGACAATTGTCGTCTGGTGCCACAAATGCTGGTACTGCTGGCGTGTACGTTCAGAGTTCGTGGCACATGCTGCAGGATGCCTGATCATTTGGTTACTGACGAGTGTCGTCTGGTGCCACTACAGCTGGTACTGCTGGTACACATGTTCAGTTTTCGGGAAACCATTAATGTCACAGCTATAAAAAAACACTTTTTGTTCTTAATTACAATAAATGTGATTCATCTAAAACTCACCAACGTCATTTTCGTCAACATTATGACGCTGAAACTCCAACCTCTCAGATCAGTGGAGGTGGCACCAGCATATTTTAAGACTGTTTATTGTAAATTATACAAAAATCATGCATTGTTTAAGAATACCTAAATTTGCTTGTAGCAAATACCATTATTAATGTTAATGTTATAAAATTGTGTAATCGGATTGATCTTAGGAGAAAAAAAATAAGTAGTATGTAAATGTACCTCCTGGCACAGGCTTCAGGCTGTGGAGCCGGGAGCCAAGCCACCATCTTAGATTTGTGATGTCACGGCGGCCATCTTGGACTAGAAAATTCCTCAAAATTCCTAAAAAAATGTCTCAAAATGACTCAAAAATTCCCGTTTTGAGGAAAAATTTCCCTTTTTTGTCCATAAAAATACCAGAGGCTGAAAATGTCCATATAGAGGCTTAAGCATCCATGTCTACAGCCTCCGATAAGCCTCTGACGTCATCATGGAATATGATATCACCATTGCAATTCCCGTTATGCCCGCCATCTTTAACTTTTTTACTATCCGATTTTAATAAAAAAATTAAAATTTATAAAAAAATCAATTAATAAAATTTTTACAAAAAATTAAGAAAAAACATACATATACAGCACGGAGCTCGGAGTCCTCGGTCCTTACCCGGTGAGGGCAAAAAATAAATAAAAATGGCGAACGATCCTTCCCTCACATTGGCTGCAGGCAGACTGACCCCCCACTCAGGTAGTATGACGTCATTCCGCCAACTTGAAATGTGAACGACATCTTGAAAATGTTTCAAAATTCATCAAAAAATGAACTTATTAGGATTCTGATTAATTAGATCGATTCCGTCCTTGGTTCGAAACCGCTAAGAGCAAAAAAAATCATCATCATATCCTTCCTCCACAGAAGCCACCTACAGACTGTCCTACCACCACCAATACCAAGGTATATATCGTCAGCTGGTATGACGTCATGTCCGCCATCTTGTCTTCGTCCGCTGGATTCCGTCATCTTGTTTTCGTCTACTAGAGTGTGCTGGCTACATGTTAGTATAATTTTCTGTCCAACATACCTTTAACCTCATATGTTGGCATTCAACTTTGACATTGACCTTGAACTTTGACTTCGACCTTGAACTTTGACCTTGATCTTTAACTTGACCTTGACCTTTAACTTGACCTTGATCTTTAACCTTGTAATTTAACCTTGACCTTGGAATTTGACCCTGAACTTGATCTTTGACTTTGACCTTGACGTCCATCATGGATCCGACATTTTATGTTCAGTACATGCTACCAGGAGCTACAGCCTGCTAGTGGTAATTGCAACCATCTTGTTTTCGTCTGCTGGAAGCCACCATCTTGCCATCAAGCTAGTTTTATTCTAACCCACTACAGTTTAGTAATCATTTATTATTACTGTGACACCCGCCATCTCTAAATTTGGGCGCTATCTTGAAAATCCGTGATTATAATGCTAGAAATGCGGGAAAAATTACAAAATGCATCAAAAAATTCACGCATTAAGGAAATAAATGATTCGAAACTTGGTTAGATCCTGGATGATGCAAAAAAAATTAAATATAACATCAATTTAACATAACAGTGACAGGTTCAAAAATAAATCACTACAAGTGCTTTCACAGAGATAATATTTATTACGTAATCTATATTTTACTACAGGATCACTTGCGAAAGCCAGCAATCTTATAAACATTTAGCCCTGCATAGGCGTGAAATGACTAATTCTTAGCTCCAATCGGTTTATACTAGACAGAGACCAACCAGAAAATTTACAGACATTGTCCTCCTCTTCTTGACAGAGTTTCTGGATACCATTTTTAACAGTTTGCTTCACATCGTCAGAACTGTAAATTACGGCAGCCGATGTCTTGAATGCACACTTCTTCACTTTGTCATCGAACGGATATGGCTTTCCATATAAACAGTCCAACTACAAGTTATACTTCAAAGGTCCGTTTGTTGCTACATCATTAGTAAGCTGATTGATTATGTTCTGTCTGATATCGTTGAGAAAATTACTAATGTCTTTCGACTCACTTAACGTATTTAGATAATAGTAGACTTTCAATGTTCCACGAAATGCAGACTGCGCCAAGTAGAAGCCATTATCGTTTACTTGTAATGCTCCGAACACAGTCTTAGGTTTATTTTCATGTTCATACGTCATATCAATCGGTTGCTGCACACCGGTTTTTTTGCTTGCACGCTTACGAGTCTCCAATCTAAAGCGAGGAGTCGAAATGTCTGCGGGTAGTTCATCAGTAGGCGCACGGACTTCACCTTTACAGTTTTTCACATGTCGGTGCAAATTATCAATTCGAGTAAACCATTTAAGGCACTCATCACAGAGAAACTTCATGCGAGAAGGATTCTTCGTGCATTTGCTCCACTCATGTCTTCGTGCATCATGTGAAAATGCGAACGACGTATCACAGTAGCTGCAAGGATACCGTGGTGATGAAGACGAGCCTCTCAGGCCTGATCCAGATACTGGCATTGCATCAGTAGTACAATTTCCAGGCATACTCTTATGCACATCAATCATTCGCTGTTGCACCGAAACCTTTACTTTCTGCCGCTCTGCAGGACCTTTGAATGTCTCCATGTGATGCTTCAAATTAGCTTTTCTTGTAAATCGCTTGCGACACTTAATACAAACAAACATTTTACGATATAGGTTCTTATTACATTCTCTCTTCTCGTGATGTCGTGCATTGCTGATGTTTGAGAAAATCTTGTCGCAGTAACAGCACAGATGATCGTTAGTTGTTGACGATTCTCCATCCATTGAAGTCTCCATCGAGGTCGAATCGTCGTTCATCGTGGTTTCCTGCACAGCCAGCTCTGTAGTCATTAGTCTCTCTTCTGCTGGTGGTACCACGACTGATGAAGTCTCCTCCAATGTTGACGTCGTCGTTGCCAACGGGATCTGCACCTTCTTCGTCGTCGCTGACGTCAATGTTCCCGTAGTCGATGGTACAACGCCCATCAAGTTCGTCGTTAAAGTCGGTAAAAATGCCATCGAGTTCGTAAGAAAAAGTAACTACGCGACTTATGCACCAGATAAAACAAATTAGGTGATCCTTACACCGTCGTCGTCAGTAACAAACTGAGCGGTCTGCTGTCAAGTACTTGCTTATATACATGCACTGGATGGAATAATACGCTAGTCAAATCAAGAACAATTTACTGTAATACAAGAGTCAAAACATCATTAAAAATAGAAGCACCATCATCAAAAGGGCAGCTAATTTTGGAGGCACCGTAAATAAAACAGGAAGCACATTCTTCAAAACGAAAGCACATTTAACGAAAAGGAGGTACATTCTCACTTAACTTCAACTCGGTAGGATGCGATCGTCAGTGCTAAGTTCGGATATAATGCCTCCATCAGCATATGAATCCATCATTTTTTAATTCCATAAGTCATTGGCTCCAATATTCATTGGCTCTAATAGTCATTGTCTTCATCAGTCATTTACTCCAACAGTCTTTTGGCTCCAAAAGTAATTGGCTCCTACAGTCATTGACTCCAACTGCCTTTTGTTTAAAATAAAAAAATACAAAAAATGATTCTGCTAGCTTGTGAACTTATCATTGATGAGCAAAGAGAGAGTTCTAGTTCAACTCATACCGAGTTGAATGTAAGTGAGAATGTACCTCCTTTTCGTTAAATGAGCTTTCGTTTTGAAGAATGTGCTTCCTTTTTAATTGACGGTGCGTCCAAATTGAGTTGCCAATTTGATGATGGTGCTTCTATTTTTAATGATGTTTTGACTCTTGTATTACAGTAAATTGTTCTTGATTTGACTAGCGTATTATTCCATCCAGTGCATGTATATAAGCAAGTACTTGACAGCAGACCGCTCAGTTTGTTACTGACGACGACGGTGTAAGGATCACCTAATTTGTTTTATCTGGTGCATAAGTCGCGTAGTTACTTTTTCTTACGAACTCGATGGCATTTTTACCGACTTTAACGACGAACTTGATGGGCGTTGTACCATCGACTACGGGAACATTGACGTCAGCGACGACGAAGAAGGTGCAGATCCCGTTGGCAACGACGACGTCAACATTGGAGGAGACTTCATCAGTCGTGGTACCACCAGCAGAAGAGAGACTAATGACTACAGAGCTGGCTGTGCAGGAAACCACGATGAACGACGATTCGACCTCGATGGAGACTTCAATGGATGGAGAATCGTCAACAACTAACGATCATCTGTGCTGTTACTGCGACAAGATTTTCTCAAACATCAGCAATGCACGACATCACGAGAAGAGAGAATGTAATAAGAACCTATATCGTAAAATGTTTGTTTGTATTAAGTGTCGCAAGCGATTTACAAGAAAAGCTAATTTGAAGCATCACTTGGAGACATTCAAAGTCCTGCAGAGCAGCAGAAAGTAAAGGTTTCGGTGCAACAGCGAATGATTGATGTGCATAAGAGTATGCCTGGAAATTGTACTACTGATTAGGCCTGAGAGGCTCGTCTTCATCACCACGGTATCCTTGCAGCTACTGTGATACGTCGTTCGCATTTTCACATGATGCACGAAGACATGAGTGGAGCAAATGCACGAAGAATCCTTCTCGCATGAAGTTTCTCTGTGATGAGTGCCTTAAATGGTTTACTCGAATTGATAATTTGCACCGACATGTGAAAAACTGTAAAGGTGAAGTCCGTGCGCCTACTGATGAACTACCCGCAGACATTTCGACTCCTCGCTTTAGATTGGAGACTCGTAAGCGTGCAAGCAAAAAAAAACCGGTGTCCGGCAGCCGATTGCTATGATGTCTGAACATGAAAATTAACCTAAGACTGTGTTCGGAGCATTACAAGTAAACGATAATGGCTTCTACTTGGCGCAGTCTGCATTTCGTGGAACATTGCAAGTCTACTATTATCTAAATACGTTTAGTGAGTCGAAAGACCTTTGAAATTTTCTTAACGATATCAGACAGAACATAATCAATCAGCAACAAACTGACCTTTGAAGTATCACTTGTGGTTGGACTGTTTATATGGAAAGCCATATCCGTTCGATGACAAAGTGAAGAAATGTGCATTCAAGACATCCTGCAGTAATTTACAGTTCTGACGATGTGAAGCAAACTGTTAAAAATGGTATCCAGAAACTCTGTCAAGAAGAGGAGGACAATGTCCGTAAAGGTTCTGCTTGGTCTCTGTCCAGTATAAACTGATTGGAGCTAAGAATTAGTCATTTTACGCCTATGCAGTGCTAAATGTTTATAAGATTGCTGGCTTTCGCAAGTGATCCTGTATTAAAATATAGATTATGTAATAAATATTATGTTTGTGAAAGTACTTGTGGAGAATTATTTTCGAACCTGTCACTTTTATGTTAAATTTATGTTATATTTAATTTTTCTTGCATCATCCAGGATTCAACTAAGTTTATAATCAATCATTTCCTTAATGCGTGAATTATTTGATGCATTTTGGAATTTTCCCCGCATTTCTAGCATTAAAATTACGGTTTTTTAAGATAGCGCCCAAATTAAGAGATGGCGGGTGTCACTGTAATAATAAATGATTACTACACTGTAGTGGGTTAGAATAAAACTATCTTGATGGCAAGATGGTGGCTTCCAGCAGACGAAAACAAGATGGTTGCAATTACCACTAGCAGGCTGTAGCTCCTGGTAGCATGTACTGAACATAAAATGTCGGATCCATGATGGACGTCAAGGTCTAGGCAAAGATCAAGGTCAGGGTCAAATTTCAAGGTCAAAGTCAAAGTATAAGGTTAAAGGTCAAGGTCAAGTTAAAGATAAAGGTCAAAGTTCAAGGTCAAGGTCAACGTTTATGGTCAAGGTGTAAGTTCAAGGTCAAGGTGTAAGTTCAAGGTCAAGGTCAAAGTTCAAGGTCAATGTCAAAGTTCAATGTCAACAGTCGAGGTTAAAGGTATGTTGAACAGAAATTTATACTAACATGTAGCCAGCAGCACATTCTAGTAGACGAAAACAAGATAACGGTCTCCAGCGGACGAAGACAAGATGGCGGACATGATATCATACCAGCTGACGATATATACCAAGGTATTGGTGGTGGTAGGACAGTCTGTAGGTGCCTTCTGTGGAGGAAGTATATGATGATTTTTTTGCTCTTAGCGGTTTCTAACCAAGGACGGAATCGATCTAATCAATCAGAATTCTATAAGTTAATTTTTTGATGAATTTTGAACTTTTATTCATTAAAATCAGATAATAAATAATGATTTTCAAGATGGCGTCCATATTTCAAGATGGCTTACATGACGTCATACTACCTGATGATATATATTCATGGTAATACTTGGTGAGGGTCAGTCTGCCTGCAGCCACTGTGAGGGAAGGATCGTTCGCCATTTTTATTTATTTTTTGATCTCACCGGGTTCGAACCGAGGACTCCGAGCTCCATGCCCTTAATGTATGTTTTTTTTAAAATTTTTTATTAAAGTTTTATTAATTGATTTTTTTTTATAAATTAAAATTTTTTTCATTAAAATCGGATGATAAAAAAGTTTAAGATGGCGGGCGTAATGGAAATTCCAACGGTGATTTCATAATCAATGATGACGTCAGAGGCTTATCGGAGGCTGTAGACATAGATGCTTAAGCCTCTATATGGACATTTTCAGCTTCTGGTATTTTTATGGACTAAAAGGGGAAATTTTTCCTTAAAACGGGATTTTTTGAGTCATTTTAAGTCATTTTTGAGGAGTTTTGAGGAATTTTCAAGTAAAATATGTCCACCGTGACGTCTCAAATCCAAGATGGTGGCTTGGCTCCCGGTTCCACAGGTTGAAGCCTGTGCCAGGAGGAACATTTACATACTACTATTATAGTTTCTTTTTTTAAAATACAATTGTTGTGAGGAGAACTGCTGGGTTCGTAAATATATAGCCAAATTATAGTTTTTATTACTATGTACACAGTTTTATTGATTACCAATATTTACAACATTAACAAATTATCTTTCTTAAAATGCCTAATAATTAATTACTCTCGATTCTTACACACTTCACACCTCGCTGGGCCACAATCCCTGGCGCAACTCTCGCCGCAGCACCCCTCGTGGACCTCCGTCGCCGCACTCCGCCTCCGCCGTCGCACTTCCCTTCACCGAGGGTCCACTCGACGCTTCGCTCGAAACTTCGCTCGGGACTATCTTGCTCCAGACCCGCGGAGGCCGGCATCCCGATCTTATATGGATCTGCGCCCTTCCAAAGGCACGAATGCTGCTGGGGTCAGTCTCGTCATTCCGCATTGACCTGACGCCTGAAGCATCGAGAAAGGTTGACGTTACAGGCCGCATCTTCCCGGGACGACCCGACACCCGATGTGTCGAGAAGGGCATTGGCAGCTCGCGCGATATCCCGCGGGATTCCCTATTGCTGCCAGGTGCCAGGTGCATGGTGCCAGGTGCCAGGGCACCTAGACGAGGGGGGTAGCGAAGACCCTTGTGATCCGGCCAGATGCGCAAGGCGTGGTGGCCGCCAGCCAGCTCCAAACCTGGCATCGCGGAATGGTCTCTCACATTCGTAACAATATTTTCTATCACAGTTTAGTCTTTTAAACTTTAACTCTCAAATCACTTAATTCTTTTAAACCTTTGTATATATGCATATGTTTATACTTAAAACACTTTTTGTGTAATAAGAACACGTGAACTTTACTGTTTCAGGTACCTTTAATAGCTGGACATTGATATCCATACTCATATTGAAGTTAACACAAGCACAGAACTCGCCTGCATTTGGAGCGCACCCTCCCATACTCGATGGCAGGAAAGCGCTCGCACATGGACAAGCCGGCTTCGTCCTCTCTATCTTCCACGAGTACTTGGAGCGAGGCATGAACATGCTCGTGGTGAAGACGGAGAGGTCGGCTGATCCGCGCACCGTGGCCGAGGTGATGGCGGGCATCCACAGTAGCCTGGTCCCCGTGCTCGACGTGCTGCAGCTCGGAGACGAGGCGCGCTACGCCAAGCTGCGCATCGCGAACGCGACCGAGAGGAGCACTGGCCTCATCGCTTTCACGGGAGAGACGACGGACAAGTGTTTCCTGGGCTTGGATTGGACCACCGCTCCTTTCTGGAACACTCAAGCATTTTTCTTGCTTGTGGTAACTGATGTTGCCACCAACCTCACAAATAAAACCCTCGCATTGTTCAAAGATTGCTGGGAAAACTTCAACATGTTGAACTTGGTACTGGTTCAGTCTTTCGCTTTTAAAGTGGTGTCTAGCAGTGGAATTATACTGCCTCAAAATTGTGCTATTCACTACAACCCAATCTCTAACGAAGATGTATTGTGCAATACATGTTTGACTACACTCAAAGGGTGTTCAAATTTATATAAAAATAAACTACTCGACATGCAACAACATCATGTCGGGATGACCCACTTTGGCTCCCATCCTCTCTTGACTGTTGAGATGCATCACAACAACCAGGTTTCATTCAATGGGCCAGATGGAAAAATATTCGAAATGATCACAGATGCTTTAAACAGCAAGATATTATATCTTGGCACATACAATTCTTCTCAACAGTATACAAAAAAATACTCTAGAGCATTTATAGGACATAAAATAATACTACTGCCATTTTATCGGAATAATCATCCCTATCCTTCCAGTGACGAATGTGTGACAGTAGTGGTTCCAAAAGCTGAGCAAATACCTGAATATATGAACTTTCTTTTACCCTTCACATGGCAAACATGGTTATCATATTTAACTAGTATGGTATTTTATGCAGTTATCTGGAAATGTGTTACTAATTTTGGCCCTGAAAATAACAGTGGTGGTACCATTTTGGAAACCATCAGACTTTTCATTTCTGGTGCAACAGAGAGGTCAGTATTTTTTACTTACCAGCGCTTGTTTGTTCTTATGGGCATTCTATGTAATATGATCATTGGTAATGCGTACCAAGGATCCCTCACGAGTTACATTACCGTGCGGCATTACTACCCAGACATGAATACTATTCAAGAACTTTTGGATTCTAATATCAAGGTTTCTTCATTTGTAAACTTAGAAGAAGTAAACAGATATATAGAAGAAATGGAATTTAGTGACGAAATTTTGGCAGCTCTGCCAAGATATGTGCCCATAGAAAAAGACTCGGATGCCCTCGACATGATCGCGTTCAGCAGGAATGTCACAAGGATCTTGATAAGGACAGCGGCCCTGCATGAGGTGTCCCGACCCAAATACTTCAAGGACGGGTACCCGCTGCTACACGTCATGGAGGGTTGCTACATGCGGGCTTTCTTCGGCTACCCGGCAGTTGCTTCCAACAATCCCTTCTTGGCTGTGTTCAACGATATACAAATGAAGATTATAGAAACAGGTTTTGTTAGCAAGTGGAGAAGAGATTTTCTGGACGACTCTTACAAAATGAAGAGCAACTTAAGAGCAGTAACCGAACCGACAATAATTAATATAAAACACTTATTACTACCGCTTGGATTTATTCTCTTTGGACTTATTCTATCATCAGCAATATTTTTGAGTGAGATTTTGTATTTCTTTTTAATTTACATGCACTTTGAGAGTTTAAATCACATTTTTAATCGTATTACTTTTTACATTCAGCATTTGGTTAGAGGCTAAGCACTGAGATGTTAGGATTATATACTCTCTTAATATAAAAATCACTTTTCATAAACATCTTTGCATTTGTCTTAGTTAAAAAATTATTTTCTTTGATTTTTTTAATGATGAATAATTCTGAAAAGATAAATTGGTAAGTAATTTTAAATACATATTTATTTTGTCTGGTCTTGTTTCAAACATTAACTATTAAAATGATAAATTAAATTGATAACCACAACGCATAACAAAACTTACATTTATAAAATATACTATTCTATAACCCGTGGCTTCGCTCATGCAATTTCAGGTCACTGCTGATGTGCTTCCATGGAAAAGAGGGTATTATATTAATTTAAAAAGTCTTTACTAAAGAAACAGACACAATAAATTGTCAGGGGCATATTTTAAATCATAAGAAATAAGTTCAAATTTGATGTTTTTTTAAGGCTTATTCATTGTTTTTTTTTTTGTTTAAATTAAACGCTGCAGCAAAACCGGTATGCT
Organism: Bacillus rossius redtenbacheri; assembly: GCF_032445375.1. Lineage (NCBI taxonomy): Eukaryota > Metazoa > Arthropoda > Insecta > Phasmatodea > Bacillidae > Bacillus > Bacillus rossius. The sequence continues at coordinate 14,853,381 of NC_086338.1, read as the reverse complement.
AAACTTCAGCTACATCTTGTGGGGCTGCCGGTAACCCCTAGGCAAGACGTGACGGACTCACCAAACGATAGGGCGATTCAAATTCAAGGCAATGCCCTCTATTAAAGAAATTCAAAACTAAACGGTTATTAACGTCGTTATTTAGTTAACCATAGCGAGTTCCACTAAGTGGACGGGCTTCACAAAGGAAAAGGATAAGAAATAAACAGACCTTACTAAATGACCGTGTGGTGGAAATAGAAAAACACTCACTGTATTGCACTTGTTTCAGCCATTTTGGCATGAAGAGATGATTACACAGTTACGCTCCAAATCTATCTCACAGGATCCATGTTTTTTCCGGGATGAAAAGTAGTGTATGACACTCTCTAGCCCGTATCTCTATGCAAATAATTATGTCGATCCATTGCTTCCTTGTGGTGTGAAAGAACAAATCAACAAACAAAAAAATACACATTTTCGCGTTATTTGCAATATTAATAAGAATTTCTTTATGTATTTACATTTTTAATGTGCAAAAATAAGACTGTACTAGTGAAGCTAGCTAAAGGTATCGGAGTGAAGCCTGCCGATAACCTATTTAAAAAGCAAATCCGATTAAAAACCTTAATGGAAAAAGAAAAGGAAAAATAATACAGAAAATTAAGTTTGGATACATGATTTACTGTAGCTCTGTATAAGGTGGCGATACGAAACAGTATGGTTAGGCTAATATTTATGCAAGAGCCAAGCACCACACGTAAAAATCTAGATATTAATAAACAAGCATGGTGTAAAGAAACCACAACAGCTAAATATAAATGGATATGGGCGCAAAGGCATTCAATTAAAAAGTGCCAATAAATTACTGATAAAAATATTTACACTCAATATGCAATATACTTGTACAAAGTCCTTATACTATCCCACTATCATACAGCGTGTGTAATCCAATGGTAAATGTAACAGTTCATTCATAGGCGCAAGAAACAGTGTCTGCAAACCATACACAATTCCCAGCGCCCGAGCCACAATTGCGCTGGTGTAAGAAAATTGCTGTGCTATAATAAGGTATACCTGCACACAAACATCTTGTAGGATAGTAGAGAAAAATGCTTATAAATGTGCAAATGCGCTCAACTGAATGCGCTAACATAAATCATCTGTTAAAAAGTGTAGGACGGAAAGTTTATGCTTGCAAAACCAAAATATTATCAAAATACAGCTACAAAAAGCGTTATTATTTGAGTCATACCATATCATGAACTTGTGCGCGCTGCAACTGCTGCTAATGAAAAACTTTGCTTTTCGCATCGTCTAATGCATCGCTTCTATACAGCGCAAATGGCCAAGCGAGGTACAGTACTGTTCACGGACGAGGCACACTTGAGATTAACACACTCGTAGCCAAGGCTGTAAACCTAGCAAAATGAGAACTAAAATTATGATGGCTAGGTTAAAGGCCGTGACACGAATATCGTGTGGAAACAAATGTTTAAAGACGAGGTAACAATTTAGTGCACACTAAATAAATCACTCAAACAGCACCCAATCTTGACTGTGAGTAAAGGGCGGTGTAACCTTACTTGATAATTTACACGCTGGCATCCAGGCCGGTGTCACGTCCCAGGTCTCCGTTGCCATCGGGAGCAAGTAGTTCTGCATCGGGCTGGCAGTCCTGTCCGGCAAATGTGCGCTGCAACCACCCACCGCCGAGGCGCAGCTCGTAGTCCGATGGTGGCGCCGCACCGCGCCCACGAGACAAACCAACAAGGCGCGATAGTTACGGTACATCCGCGCCTACTTGCCACAATAATGGTGCCCATAGTAGATACATTGAAAAAGGACAAACATATAACACGAGTGAAAAATAAAAAATAAAAACTTCCAACTGTAGGGATAACAATCAATGAACAAGATAATGAAAATGAAAATAAAAAGAAACCAGAGGCTTGAGGAGTCAGCACACTCCACAAATTTCAGACTTAAGGAAACATATTTTTCGCTTTATTTTGTAATGCTTCTCTGTACAAAGAATGTGTAAATTATTTCAAGGAGAATGTACTACCCTATTTTAAGGTAGGAAAGTGTAGAGAAAGAAATAGTAGAATAAGAAAAAAATACTTTATGTAGAAGTGAGTAATAAAGTAAGTAAATTCTTACTTATGTTCACTAATTTCTGCGCAGTTTAATATCCTATTACAAGAAAAAAAATATTTCTCTCTATTGTTTTGCTTATTGAAATTACAAAATTACTGAAATTGACATTTCCTCTGGTATAGTTTCCAACTGATCAGGTATAGCTGATATTATCTGATAGTGGCAATGAATTATAATATTGTTGTAGTTGCTAGTCTGCACATAACATGTTTTTCCCCCCTAGTTTTAACCTTGCACCCCTGAATAGTTCTATTCCCGTCAAACACTCGTGGCCAATTCTCCAGGCAAGTTATTGCCGCTAGTTTCACGCGCCTCTGCTGAAGCAGTGGAGGGGTAGGGGGTGACCACGTTACCACGTGACTGCTCACGTGACTACCACCCCTCCTTTCGTCTCCGCCGAAGTAGGAGTAACTCAGACCTTCTGGGCGATTCGAGGAAGAAGTGGAAGCGCGCCCGAGGAGTATGTACAACCAGGACTGAGCACAGAGCACGGAGAGTGCGGGAGGAAGAAGCACGAAGCACATCTCCATGATCTTCATCCTGCCGCCTCCAGCCAGACCACCAGGAGCGCCACTGTGCCTGGGCACGCATCCAACATAAAAATTGCTATCTTAGTCCCTGGGGCCGGTAAGCTCAACTTGCATGTTACTTTGGAGATCGGACTTGGCCCAGATGAAGGCAGTGTGCGGAGAGCGACTTAGCGAAGAAGGTAACCGTCGGCGGTTTGATGCGTTTACTCGTGGACCGAGTTTGCGACTCGTCGGGCGAGTTTTATGTTAAAAGTCGTTCTACTGTTTTGGGACTTGTGTACGTTGGACATTAGCACCAGAGGGCTGAAAATTATCGCCGTTGATGTGTCACGTTTTACTCGCTGAGCGAGTACGAGAGAGTGAGCAGAAACTCTGAAGGTAGTACTAGTGGCTTATGTGTGTGACTGCGGTGGTTGGTTTGTGGCTGGCATGCTATGGCAGTGCAATAATATGCCCAACTTTAACTTTCTTACCGATAGACACTTGTAACCCCAAGGCAACTATTATTGACTCTGTATAAGTGTGTTGAAGACGTGCGAGTCCCCTGGTTTGAGTGTGACAGGGGTGGACATGCTGTTCTTCGCGTCGCTGTGTCGCAGTCATCGAGGCAACACGTTGTTCCTGTTCGCAAGCGCGCCACGCAAGTCCTGCTCGACTGCTGTTGGGGCAGCAGAGCGCTGGTCGGCGAGCGAGACCGGGACTGGACGCTCTGCGAGTGTCAGGCCAGATTTCACCCACAGTCAAGAGGGGATCATTTAAAGTTGTTGAGAAATTTTGGGTAAATTATTGAAGTTTGAAGCGTTGTGCACGCAATCTAAATGCTTAATGATAGTTGTAATGTTGTAAATAGTGGGTTCAGTTGAATGTCATCATTGTTGTCATTATAACATAAGTGTCTCAGATAATTTATTCTTTATGCTTGGCTTAGTTTCATTTAACGTATGGGATTTTTATATTCATTCATGTTTGCTATTGTAATTATTGGAGGCAATAATTATTTTAAACATAATTATTCACTTTATTTATTTTTCAGAAAAATAATATTTCACTATATGTTAAAGTTGATGTACGATTTGTAAGTAATAATCCATATATGTTTGTTGATAGGCACATGATGTGCAAATGTGAGCAAGCCAAGAAACAAATAACATGTGCAAAAGACCAATTAAGTACTCCAGATTTATCTGTTTGTCTTTATTAACCACATATTCGCAGATAATAAAATGTGTGAATCTCACAAGCCAATTGTCTGGTTTCCCTCGAGCACAACCCTTTATTGTTTCCCCTCCCGGAGACAAAAATATAGTAGCGTAAATTTACTAAGTGTATTCTTTACTTCAGTAATATTATTTAAATTCAGAACATTACGCATACGAAGTATACATAACACACTGATAAATACCATGACAATTATATACACATAACACTGCAAATATGGACACTCGCATATAACACATGAAAAGACATAGATATATAATATTTAGATAAAGTATCAGAACCTGTTTAAATGATATAGAAATATTTTAAAAAAATTATTATGTTCTAACTAATTGTTAGGTTAGACACGAATAAATCACTTTTCAGATGAATAATTTCAATTTTCAAATCAATTTAAGAAATTTAAATTAAACATATAGTTATCAGGGTTTCATTTTCAATGATAAAATAAATAATCTGTTTGTTAGCTCAAGGTTCACACTAATACCCTTTATCCCATACACAGAGATATTACACAAGTTCTCATGAGCAAAGTTTTTTTTCCTTTAAAATTTGGTGCCTAAAAATATTTTGCCAGAATGAAAATTAATCTCATTACAGATGGATATGTAGCATATAACTTGTTTTGACATAAATCTTTCCAAGAAATTAAGCCAGGAAGACAAAGAAACTTAAATGGCTTCCTTTGTACATGTGCAGTTAAGCTTACCACAGTCCCAATATGGCTTCATCTCTCAAAAGCATAAGTCACACACAAAAGTTAAGCTCATGACAAAAACTGTAAAAACCTTAGTATATTCAGATATTAATAATACCAGACATACAAGTGCTAGACTCAATATTAATGCAGAAATGATTAAATCTTCACTAGCATCACTATTAGCCCCATGGTTGCCAGAAGTCCCCAAAGGAGTTTCGTCCTTCTGGAATAACTAGAATATTCATATAACTTTCAAACAACACAATGATTCTTTAAACCATCAGTTTTGCGCAAAACCAGTACCTTACAACATGACAGGCTAAAAAAATGATTAAAGAGATCAGCAATAAAAATCATAACTTATCTGCCAAAGTCCTGTGAAACCTGCGCAAAATAACATCATTTAAATTTAAAAATTAATTACATAAAAACATGTTCAGATAGCACAAGGTTTTATAAGAAACAAATTATATTTCAGCAAAACGAAATTCCAAATTCCAAAAATAGCTGTCACCAACTTCAATTATGTACAAAACATCATTGTCCAGAGAGAAAGCAAAAATTTCTCCATAGATAAAAAACAGTTAAATAATTGGCCTGATTTACAAAAAAAAAAGATATAAACAATTCATGTTAGGCAAACCCCTGTACGCACTATGCTTACAAAAGTGTAGTGAAGAAAGTTTTAAAAGTTAGTATTTTAACTTTTCTGCAAAGGGTACATGTTTATGTATGTGTGTGTCCACACCATTTACCAAACAGTAAATAACTGCAATAAAATGGCATTAATATAAATTAATTCACGTTATTTTTCTGTAGCATCTAATGTGACCTACTGTTGGGTTTCAAAGCAAAAATTTCCCTTGAAAACTAAAGTATTTCGTAAATTTTAACAAAATCTTCCGAGCCGTTTTCAAGTAAGTTATTACTTGCACATAGCGGAGACCATCTTGAACCCTGGCATCTTCCCCTGCACAGGACAGCAGAGTGTCAGCAGTATAGAAGTCAGTTGAAATGGGCTGGGAACATAGAGGTCCGCTATGTATGGCGTAAATAAGGGTGGACAGGCTGTAGAAGTGGTATGTCAGCTCTTTGGTGCATTAGACCATTGTATTGCACCAAATTGTGTTTCTGTTGAAATTAAAGGTTTTGGAGATGGCGTTGGGTTATTTTGAACAGAGCCTTATGGCATGGATGTAGAACTTTGAATATTCATAGGTGATTTGGTGGCGTTCACTTAGATGTAGACATTTTCCTGTCTTCAGACCCAGTCTGGGACAAGTGCCTTGCTGCATCAGATTGTCGTCGAACTGGGTGTGTTCTTGGCTGGGAAGCCAAGTGTTTGTCCATGACGTTATTTGAATCATTTAGGTATCATGTGGAAAAACAAACAGCGAAAAAACTGAATACAGCTTACTCTAAATTCAAATAACTTGATTGAGTAGGTATATGGTCAGAATAAGGTTTTGTATTGCTGCATTCACGACTATGGCAACCTTCAGTTGGGTAAATGGTTCATATAGATAGATTTCAGAGTCCTTTGCTGCATATGCGATGAACAAATTCTGTTGAACGAAGTAAGGCAAATGTGTATCCACACTATGTTCAAAATAAAAATAAATAAGGTTAGCAACCCCAAATGATTCTGAAAATATAATAATAATTCTGCTTGAAAATAGGAAGTGAAATAAAACCATTTTCACAACTCTTGATTCATCCATCCACTCGATCCATGGTTGGGTTATCATATTCAATGTGGTGATTGTTGACGTGTTTGCAAGAAGATGCAAGAACAGATATTGACATAGTTATTAAACAAAATCAAACTCATGGCAGCTTAAAATAAAGCCTGAAGCACAAAGATAGGTCTTGACACGAATAATTCACTCGCAAAAGTTCTGAAACCTGGAAATAACACCAAAATTCGGAGAGTTTCACAGTTTAGCACTGGCCGAGGCCAAAATGATGGATGTGACAAGATTGGTATACAGTTACTTATCTTAACATATTTAACTAATGGATTTGGTCTATTTAACCTATCCCTTTACTTAAGCTTTAAAAGTTAAATTCCCAAATAACCGAACCACGTGTGTGTTGATGCTCTGTGTCAGACGACAGGGTACCCATGTCGGAACTGCCTCGGCCGGAAAATGTACTACTCTGGATGTGAACAGCTTGGCAGGAGCCCCACTGGCCTTGGCTCGTCAGTTTGGCTTCCAAGCACCGCGGACACTGCAGATGGTTCTCTGGAAATCATCAGCCATGCTCATAATAACGATTTTGTTCAACACAAGTACGCAACGACTCAACAGCTTCCCAGAATGTTATAAATTATACATTGTTGTATTATTTGAACTTACTGTTTCTAAACAAAAATACAATCCCTTATATCCCTTAAACTTTCTGAGAAATAAATATTTCCCCCCATTTAACTATAAACATACCCATATATGTATATATATATAAAGAATACAACTAAAATAACCGTGGAATCTGTCCTCAAATACTTATATTTACCGCTAGAGTCAATACAACATGCAATAAAAAATTCATTTCGGCACAACCAACAGACGTAGGTAGATTTAAAAGTAACTATTTCTTCTGGAAATGTTCTGGAAACTTCTACAAACTTCTGAAAAATTATAAGAACCTTTGTAACTGACATCCTATATGTTCTCGAATTTTTCCAAAATGTTCGATGCAATTTTTCTCATATACCGTGCAGTGAAAATGTTTGAATGTTTTTAACTCAATGAATCCAGCACTGAATAGCTTAAAACGAATTTCATATTATGTATACTAAGGTAGTTAATGCATTTTGGAATTTCAAAACTTATTTTGCACTAATACGTGGTCGTATATAAATTTGCTATGGATCAATGTGTAAGATTATATTAAGATGGTTTAAAATAAATTCGAACGAATTTGATAGCAAGTAAGGTTTGAATTGTTTTAATGTAAACTTATTTTTACGATGATAGTCCGTTTCATTAAAAATTATTTCAGCCAAAAATTTTAGATACAGTTTAGAATTTTTACAATAAATTATAATGGAATTGATAGTAGGCTGTACCTACTAAAAACGTTATGATTTTTATGTCTTGTTATTTCCACCACTTGCAGTAACGTTTGTTTGCATAAAAATTTACTTAAGGCAAACATTTTAGACAACATTTAGAAAGTTTAAAACAAATAAGAACAGGCTATACAGTATATACTGGTACGGAAGTTTTATTTATTTATTTTATTCCAACACCTGGTTTTTTCAAACTTTTTTTTTTTTGTAATTGTTCGTCTAAACCGAAATAGTTTTAGACTAAATTTATGGATAATTTTAAGAATATTTTGAAATAATTAGCGCTTACCAAATAAGGGAGATACAATTTTTTTTTTTCCTTTCTTCACCTGTTTATTCCGCCCTTAGCAGCAATAGTATGTTGTATGAAAAAAATTTATTGACAAATGTTTTAGATAAAAAAATACAAACAATTGAAACAAATTCGATTGTGAGCTTACTAAGGGTGTTATGAATTTTTTGTCCCCCATACCTTGTTTTTTCCACCCCTTGAAGTTATGTTTCGCATGAAAAATTCATTTACACAATATTTTTGGTATTACTCCTACGAGTTATAATACATTCAAACGTATGCGACACTTGTAATGTTACGGGAGCTTTAGCGATTTTTCTGTTTTTCAAAAACCTTCCCAATTTTTACCCCTTTGGTATGATTTTGTCCATTAACGAGCTCGATGGAGATTTTCCATTACTTTATTTTACGTCTGTTTGTAAGTGATTTGTATAAAATTAAGACATTTAACGTGTCCATAAAAATTATATATATAAAAATGTTATGGACACGTAAAATGCCTTTATATACTTATATCAACTTTTGGGTTAACAGATTTTTTGGTGTCTATTGACAATGAAAAAAAAAACTATAAAAAATTGGTTGTCTGTAAAGTCGGTTTACGGACGATAGTTTAAAGTGACAACGTCATAACAAAACATTGATGAAATGATTGCATACTTTTATGGAAAAAAAATTAATCATTTTTATTGAATTATTTATCACTATTTTGTATGGATACAAAGAAGGAGTGAAATGAAATATACAATTTAATTGATAAATATACTTTCATTTGCACTCATTAATTCAAATATGTTTATTACTTTAACGAACAGATTAATTTAACAATAACTTTTATACATGTTTGCTATTTAACTTCTTCCAATCTGTGTTATTCTGTTAAGGATAGGACGATGATAGGAAAAGTAGGAAACGAATGGGAGTGTTTCAAGTTTAATGTGCCTCGAAAAAGTCAAATCGATGGTTGTTCCAATCGAAAGGAAGAGAGATAGATGTGGCGCTAGCGTACAATGAGCGTAACGGGACACAGCGTAACGGGACACTTTTTCGTGCGTGCTGCCGGCGTTCATCGATTTATTAGACGTTGTCACGTCAAAAAATTGGTTGTCTGTAAAGTCGGTTTACGGACGATAGTTTAACGTGACAACGTCATAACAAAACATTTATGAAATGATTGCATACTTTATGAATAAAATGGAATCATTTTTTATTTTAATAATAAAAGAATTAATACTTGAAATTAAACTAGTAATCAGATTTTTAAAATGCAAGAATAATTAACCTTTATTGCCGAAATTGTTGTTGTAATAAGCAATGAAAACCACATTAACTTTTCACTTCACTTTATAAACAGTCATGTGGAAGAGAGATAGATGCGGCGCAAGCGTACAATGAGCGTAACGGGACACAGCGTAACGGAACAATGTGCGTAACGGGACACGTTTTTGTGCGTGCAGCTGGCGTTCATCGATTTATTAGACGTCACTTCAAAAACTTCCCGGAAGTCACACCGTGGTAACGACTACAATAGTATTTCTACGAAATCTACCTTAATCACCGGATACATGTTGTGTGGAATGCCTTATCGGCAATCGTGTGCACGGTACACAACACGGGCGTTGGCTCGGTCTGTGTTGTGTGCTGTGGTACCTGTGGTTACAAGTGCTTGCGTTATCGCATCTTATCAGTTGGCAGTCCAGGCGAAACACAGCGTGCTGTTCAAAGCACCAAACAACATGATAGGGGTTCTGGTATGGTTAGGTTTGTTTTTTACCGTAGTAGTATTCCACATAACAGGGATCCATTCCACCACATTTTATAAGATGACGGTTATAGCCATAAACAGAAGCATTAGAGGACCTGGGTTCATCTTTCAAGAACAGTTGTGTGTGAACGTGCATTTATGTGCGTTTATGTATATAAACACAATATACGTATAAATATAAATTATAATATAGGTAAAATTATTGAAAACATTAGCGTAAATAAAAAATTGTCACATAGGTATTTAAAGTGAAAGAAAATGATGAAGGTTACCTTAAAGAAAGGGGGATAGGCCAGGGCCCCCCTGCCATAAAAAATAAGGGGGTTGTCTGTAAAGTCGATTTACGGACGATAATTTTACGTGATAACGTCATATCAATTTTTTTTTAATTGCTGCTTTTAAAAAGACCGCCTTAACCCTTTTGATATTATACAAGATTTTCTCGCACGGTGGTTGGTCGGTTCTTGCACGCTCGGCTCAGGCGGAACGTGACAATGAGTCATGCTTTTACGTGCGTGCAGCCGGCGTTCGTCGATTTATAAGACGTTATCACGTCAAAAAAACACTATTCCAAAGATAATAATTAACGTTAAAGCAAAACTCGTAATAATTTCTTCGTTGTACGAAGTAGCGGCAAGAATTCCACTTGCAGCGTTGTACTACTCTGGCGGGGGAAGCCTTCTTTTCACAGACGAGAGTGCCAAACGCCTGATAGTGCATCTTCGGTTGTTTTTTTTTGTTCATTGTAACTCATGATAACTAACGGTGAATTAGGTTAGGTTAGCTACATTATAAATACTTTAAAACTTTGTGGACGGTTTATTTGGTTGGGATAGCTACATTAAAGATACTGTGAAATCATGTAAACTGTTTCCTAGCGCTGGATAGCTACATATTAAAAAGTTATTTGCTAAGCAACCATAAAATGATTTTACAGTATTTTTAATGTAGCTACACTTACCTAATATAACCAACCATCCACAATGTTTTAAAGTATTTATAATGTAGCTGACCTATCCTAATCGACCGCAAAATTTAATGCCACACCGGTTTATACAATGGGATGGAACGGAGGGAAAAAGAGCGAGCATGAACTTCGGGGAACTTCGGGTGTTGCTCTCTCGTCTGTGAAATGAAGGCTTCCCCTCTTAGTCAGCCAACGTGTCTGCTCAGCCCGGCCGTCGAGTGGCGCTGACGCCACAGAGCCGCGCCAACGCCCTTCTACAAACAACATTGCCCGGCGAGTGGCGTCCAGCGCTGTGGTGTGCAACACGGCGTGCTCTGCCAGTGGAATTACTCCTCTGCACGCGATTGTTCAGCCACGTTCATGCTGATTCTTTCCTGTCAAGTTTCTGTCTACGATCTCGTATTAAAAATTTCCTGGACACGAAAGGTGACCTGAATGAAATATAAAAACGCATAGGACCAGGACGAATAAAAACGAAGCATGTTTATTCCTCTGCCATATTTGTTTTTTGTATAACTCTTGTTTAAAACCCAGCTTCTGCACGATATAATATTTTTTATCTCAACCATGACATGGCAAAATAAGAATCTAATTAAAATACATAGATATAATTTAAAAATTAACATGATTTGTACGAGTTTACTGCAGCCTCTCTGCCACATTTGTTAATTATTTTTCATCTATATAGCAAAACAGATTTTTAAAATCCTCTAGTAACGATAGTTCTTTGCAAAACACGGCCGTTTTATAAACAAACCATGACACTGGCCCATGGTACAAGTGCAGAGAAATCTTAAAAGGTATACTATGCTTGCTATGCCATAGAAGAAACACGCCACAACTAAGAATAACCCATAAACCATACCAGCTGCATAAATTATTCTAAGTCCAATATTCACCAGTAGTAGGTAGTCCGGCGCCTGAGTTTCTTGAGAGAAGCTGGGTGGGGTCGAGGACCCGACCGCCATCTTGAATTCTGAAGTCACGGCGGCCATTTTGTATGACGACCTTGACATGACCCTGGAAGCTATTTTTAATAATGTCAAATACACAATTTTGTTTTTTCGCCATCTTGGATTCTAGAACTTTCTACCATATTGTTATTGCACCATTTAGTTTTCTATAACTTTACGCCATATTGCATTTGTATGACATCACCATTCCTCTTTTCGTTACAATTCTATCTTAAAATTCAGAAAATATTAAACTAGAATCTCGGGAAATGATAAAAAATTTATAAACAAATTATTAACAAAATTGTAATAAAAAATACTATTCCGCCATTTTGAAATTAGTTCGCTATACTGAAAATCCGTAATTTTTAAGGAAAAAAATCAGGGAAAAATTTAAAATTTATAAAAACATTACTTTATTAAATGTTGATAGTATAAAATTTATAAATGTTTCTGGGTTCGTTTAAAGCGAGGTAATTCTATTAAAAAGGGCGATGGGTCCTTCCTTCACAGAAGCCAACGGCAGACAGATCTCCCACCACGAATTTCATGAAATATTTTACATCGGCCAGTATGATGTCATAGCGGCCATCTTGTTTTCGCCTGCTGTAGGCTGCCATCTTGGATATGGTATATTGTTTTGGTCTGGTGGTGGGTGCGGTCGCTGTATTAGTTTAATTTTTACCAGTTAGCGTGCAGTATTATTTACTACCGTGACATCCGCCATCTTGTTGGCCATCTTCTTGGACGCCATCTTGAAATTATGTAATTATTTAGTTATAAATTCGAGAAAATTCCAAAAGTCATTTAAAAAATCGGTTCTTAAGATAAAGATTTATTCGATCAATTCCTGACTTGGTTCTATCCTTGACTGATGCCACGATTCGTACGCCTTACCCTCCGTCACTATTTTCGCTCCCAGGCGGAATGATACTCAAGGCCTGCTATTCCTCTCGGTTCTCGGCGCGATTCCAGAGAGAATATTCTGGGCCCTCGTCGTGACAGAATGCTACTGCCGCGCTCGACTCTGTTGCTTTTTTTCCCTCGGTTATCCGTGACAAGTTTGGATAGGAGATGTAGTCCGAAAACTACGAGATTGACTCCCACAAGTTTCGTTTGTTTTAACATTTATTTTTTGTTTACTGGTTTCTGTTAATTTTATATTGTGTATTCTGCCCGGGTGTCGTACTATGTGGCTGAGCATAGACTCTGGTGTTTCTTCATCTCCTCACCATGTCTTGATGACTCTTTGGCTACCCATATAATTGGTAAGTGTGTTCTAGGAAACTACATCTGCGCGCACACCAATGACACACAAACGCAGCCTCGTGCTATAACGAGGACGCAGAGGGTGTACGAGGTTGGTTTAGACCTTAGTAACAGTTTAGCAAAGTACAGATCGTAGTATGCAGGACAGCGTTCGTGGCGGAGAATTATAAACAAAATTCCAATTACATTTTTATTTAAAAACTAGGCCTAACAATGCTCGCATTAAGATTCACAAATGCAGGTACACAGTACGCTCATACAAATAGTCAATTCAGCTTTAAGATTGTATAAAATAGAACGAATATTAAAAAGGCAAAGAAAATGAGCATCAGTAGACAGAGTAAGTGTAGAAAATACAGTAATAAAAATATATTAATACATTTCATCAAAACCACTGGGCAAAAAAAAAAAAACTAGACGCCACACTGAGCGTGGGAAGCCTAAGATGTACATCAAGCTCTGTCCCTGCACGAACACGCCCGAATATTCACCTTCGGCCAACCTCGGGTTTATTTATATATATTTATATTTCTCTGTTTATTTTAATGTAGCTATACTAACCTAACTAACCGTCCATAGTGTTTTAAAGTGTTTTAATGTAGCTAACCTAACCGACCACTTTTAATATTTGAATTCATTTTTCCTGCGCAAAAATAAAACAAATCCCGAGGTTGGCCGAAGGTGAATATTCGGGCGTGTTCGGGCAGGGACAGAGCTTGATGTACATCTTAGGCTTCTCCACTGAGCGTACCCTTACCAGTCACGTGTTTACACAGTCCGATCGGCTTCAGTTACCAAGAATGCTCAATCGAACCTCGAGACACACATGTCTATCGAAAAACGCCACCACCGGGCAACGTGTGAAGCAAACATTCAAAGCTTAAACGAATACACATTAGAAACTATACACGAGCCCGTGAACAAGAAGACAATGTGGAGAGAGCATGGCAATACAGAATCCTGAACTATCACAGTAACGCGCGCAATACAAACGTCACGTCCCTGGGAAAAACATACCAAATTAAAGGAATCACGGCCACAATCAAACTCGAGCTGAAGGCCCACACAGGTAGTGAGAAAATCCGGGCAAAGCAAGAAAGAATTTGCGTTACGCGGGAGGTGTCCCGAGCGACACAAAGGAAGACAGCGAATAACAGGCATAGAGCATCCTAGTTATGACACCGCGCACAGCCTCATGAGTGAGACCCCGCCTCTCTGTACTCACACAAATTTAAACTGGCACGTGGTTCCACCAATACGTTGACTCAGTGAAAGGCCACAACACATAAGACGTGAAATGGCAAAAATAGACTGACTAAAAAAAAAACCTCCAGCAAGGCTGTACAAGTTAAGGCGCTCAACAACGAGAACGAAAAGCAAGAATACATGAAGGGAAATTACAAGCTAAGCCTTGGGTCGACATAGTTACAATACCGGAGACGCGTGAAACTAGACGCCGAATAAAAAAGCGAGACGGCGGAGAGAAGCGAAGTGAAGTTGACAGCCCGAAACTTACTCAACGAAAGAGGCTTCAAAATAACGACACGGCCCACTGCGCAGGCGCAGAAGGAGAAATTACGGGGAAAAGAAAATCACAAGGTACACATACGTCACAATGAAAGAAGGCTAGGAAGGGGAACGGTTGGTTTGCTGAAGAGGTGGAGGGGGCACCGAAGGACGGCAAGCGCGCGGACTTCAAAGCAGCGGAGACGTCCGCTGCAACTGGATAGTATGATACTTTGAATTCCGTGGGAAAAAAACCGGGAAAACCATTTTTTTTTTGTGAATACAGGTCTCACTTTTTTCCCCTCCCTCCTCCACCACCAGGCCAGCCTGCGGCGTGTACTTACCTGCTAGTCTCGAGGCGCTGATTAGGTGGGCACGCGGCCATCTTGTGCTTCCCCCCTCTCCTATTCCAGCAGGTGAAGGCCGGGCGGGCAGTCAGTCTGCTAGAGCCCGCAGAGCAGTCAGCAGTGTCTGCCGGCTTGGAAGGAGGTCGCTCTGCGCCATGTCGCTCGACGAGGTGAGTGCCGCTCTCTAGCGGGCAGACAGTCTGCTCCGCCAGATGTCACCATAGAGCAACGAGGGAGACATACAAGTGCGACTCTTCTTACAGTTGAAACAAGGCCGTCTTAAACTATGCCGGGGCCCTTGGGCACACAAGAATTTGGGGCCCTTTTGGAAAGTAAAGATAGCGAATTATACTAACATTTTTCTATTATGATCTTCTATTTATTAAGGGTAATAAAATAAACAATATAATATGTCATTAATGATATTACTTAGTATGCTGCTTTTTTTTGTTATGTTTAAGATAATGGTTTCTTTCGGGATTTATGTTGAGCAAAATCTGCTATAGACAATGTCAACATCTATTTTAGGCCTCGTTTAGACTGTGCAGCTTGACTTTGGAATTGGATTGGTTTACATGTTTGATCGCTAGATGGTGTACTTAGTAAATTAGGATGCGTTCTGAAATATTATTAATTAGTGCAAACCGAGAAACGAAAATTTTGAAGTGGCGCTGTTAGGTACTGTGCTCGACAAAAATGTTTTGTGAATAAATGTTTTGAGAAATTGTCGGTCCTTCGGGGCCCTGGGCTCGGGCCCCGTGTGCCCTTGTGGTGAAGACGGTATTGAGTAGAAACTGAAACCATGTTTCGCGCGAATGTGACGCTATCTGTCGGGTGGGACAATAACTACTAGCAAAATAAAATTTTGCCGGGTGGAGGGGGGTTTCAAATCCAGTGTTAGGTTTATAATATTAATTTAACTTCTTGTCTAATTGTTTAGTAACAGAAATTTTAACTGTGTGAGAAACACTGAACGTTGTTTTGTAAGAAAACATCATGTACTATATAAATTAGTAGAATATGGAAATTGTCTGTGTAGCCACACCAGAAAATACGTGACTACAAAAACAAAGTGAATTAAATTTCACTAGCTTGTATGTTTAACGTGTATGCATAACTTCTCTTAATATAGCTGTGTTAGTTATATCGAAACCTTTTCGCGAAAAATCACTGCCCCTAACTATACACACGACTCGACGTTCGTAATTCTCCTGAGAGCATCTGACACCTTTTAATAAAAATGGGTGCGTGCACTTATGTACGCGCTTTAGAAGTTATACTTATTGGCATAATAAAAAATAACTTCACTTTTTCATGCAAATAATGATATAAATAAAATAATTAAACGACTGGAGTGATATAAATACGATTGATAAATTATAAATTCAATCTAATTTTTTAAAAAAAAAATTTCATAATCAGTATACAATATAAGTATAATCATATAATCATATGTACACAATTATTTATTTAATTTAGAAAAATAATCTAGAATATTATCAATTATTAACAAAAATCGAAAAATATGCTGAATGTACATTTTAATTTATTAATTTTCATTATTTTTTTAAATATAATATATTATTTTTAAATGAAATTTTTATTTTGTTTCTATTTATCGGTCACAATATCATTTGTCAGCCAGCTTTAGGAGAGTTGTAGGATTACGAAAACATACACTGCAAACATAAAAAGGCTTACCTTTAGACATCCGCGCATGATTGGAAAGCTGTTGTCATCTGAAAATTTTCTCTTCGAGCAGCAATTAATAAATGTTGCGCCTTCGTTTACGTGGTATTACATTGTTACGCAAAATGTGGGGGGGGGGGGGGGGAAATTTTATCGTAAGGGATGGCCCAATCAAGCGGCTGTGACGTGTCGCGTCATCGCGGGCCGACTCGACGTCCGAAATGTACAGAAAGGTGGCGTTTATTCGCGCCCCTCCACGCAGAATTCCCAGATCGCCTAAAGTGTCAGTGACAATAGCCCGGGGAGTGGAGGGAGATGGTCAGACAGACCCTTGTGATCCGGCCAGGCACGCGTGGCATGCGTGACGTCAGCGCCCGTGCGGCGCCGCTGGGGGAGCTGAATTGTTGCCCTTTGGATGGGCAGCCCTTCAGGATTTTTCTGGCAATGGTTAGTTTAGGTTAGGTTAGGTTAGGTTAGGTCACTTTACAAACTAACCACTGTCAGAAAAATCCTGAAGGGCTGCCCATCCAAAGAGCAACAATTCAAACAAGCTTTCAAAAACACCACTGTTAGAAAAATCCTGATGGGCTGCCCTTCCAAAGGGCAACAATTCAGACAAGCTTTCAAAACACCACTGTTAGAAAAATCCTGATGGGCTGCCCTTCCAAGGGGCAACAATTCAGACCACCTTTCAAAAACACTACTGTTAGAAAAATCCTGATGGGCTGCCCATACAAGGGGAAAGTTTTCAGGATTATTTAAACTCTTAAAGGAGCGTGTTTTCAGAAATTGGATGGGCTGCCCTTCCAGTCTCTGTACAAATAAACCACTGTCAGAAAAATCCTGAAGGGCTGCCCTTCCAATGGGCAACAATTCAGTCGCCCCGCGCCGCTAGCCAGACTCGCTGGAAGGCGCGCTCAGGTGCCTGGCTCGCGGCCTTGCCTCCTTACACGCACGGAACAATATATATTCAAAAATATTTTCAGTCTTTGTCTTGATATTACTTTAACAAATGTTAAAAGATTTATAAAAAAAATTTGGAAAAATATGATTCACATATGAAAGAAAGACTTTATTTCTCAAGGAGCGGGGCGCCCACGTGGCTGCCTTCACCGATGTTTCACAGACTTCCACAAGTTCTCGTGTGTCACACAACTAGTGACATGAAATATCTGCGTTGTATCCTCTAGAAAAGAACATTCCAAGACACTAATATATTATTTTTTTTATAAAGTAGTTCCTTTTTATGTAACAACTAATAAAACGTTGGTAGTACACAGTATGGACTGCGTCCGGGCACAGCTCCATACTTCGGTACAAACATGGATCCTGTTGGCTACACACGGCTACACACACGTGCATTTGAATACACTCTTGAATACCTAAACCGGCATTCGGCTCTACATATTTATTCATAATTAAAACACGACGCTCATAATCATAGTTAATTTCTTTTTTATTATTATTTCCACAGCTTTGTCAAAAATAGATTTTAATCACTTGTTCGTCACAAGTAACGGATTCTTTAACCTAAAGTTAGAAATTGATGTACAAAAAATAAAACAATGAATATAAAAATCCCTAATATATATTTATTTATTTCATATACCTATACAGTTAGTACAAGTCAATCATGGTCTTGATGGAGACTATGAAAAGGCGTAGACTAAGTTCTCGTGGTTCAAAACCTCTTTTTTATGTACGTCCTGACACTCTTGTTTATAGGTCGAAACAATAATCCAGAAATGGTATGAGTATAGAACGGAAATGAACCCATGTTGTAACTGCGCTGACTGAATTGTGTTCGGAGGACAACTCTGGTAGAAGGCCAGTCCGGGCACAGGACGTCGGAATGAAACCCACGACATATCTCGTGCGAGCCAGGCTTACCATCACGCTTAAAAAAAAACATACCACGTCGTTATGTGCTGGTCCGTAACGATGAAACCAGTCTCGGGACAACTCGCGTGCTGCTGGCAAGGTCAGTTGGCAGACAGGCAGTAGAGCGAGAGTGGTTTCTCCAACACTCCTGTCGGTCTACTGACTGCTACACTGCAGACTCTGCACCTGCCTCGCTCTGCAAGGTCGGGCCGGCAAGTGACGGCCGCCGGGAAATACACAACACATTCACTACATATAATGTGCCAGGAATATTACTTTTTATTTTCGCTTTCGTGCGGGACAAACAGAGGAAATGAGAAGAGAGAAAAAAAAAATTATGCTTAGCCTTCGAACAACCTACCAGGCGTTATCCGTCTGAAAGTAATTAATTGGCTGTTTCCTCATCGGACCCAGGACCGGTTGGACGATAGTCTCCTTGTCCTATTTAGAAGCAGGCTATCAAAGTAGTTTGTCCGTGTTTCTTATAAGCCGCGTAAAGGCAGGTCTCTATCCAAGTGTAAATAGTAGTTGATAACTATATCTGTATTTAAGTAACTGGGCGACCCATTTTCCCCACTTGTAACACTATGTTTAATGACTTTTCTACTCGTAAACTGCTTAGGCGCACGTAAAAGATCTATAGTTGGAAATGCGATATCCTATTAATATATAAAAGTGAAAGATAACATGTTTGGATGTTTGTATGTTTGAATGTTTGGATGTTTCTTGCTCAATCATGTCTTTAATCCTGGACGAATTCGGATAAAATTTTTAAACAGATATGGATTAACACATTAACTACATACAATTATGAAATTCCACCCCTAAAAGAGTAAACGAGTGGTCAGCTCAGTTTTACAATAGAATATCATAAGATGTAAATCATAGACATACAAATTTATATACATACCAACAGTGAGTGTCCGTCAAACAATAACCGCAAATTTTTGAAGTTATTTTGATGTTTTCTCTTACTACACCGACTATAGTAGTGTGTAGGAATGTTTTTAGTGTATTTTCACTCAATCACGGAACAGTAAATTTCTTTCACGCTGAATATCAATTCATTATCATGGGAATCACAAATATGATCCGTTCTAATATGATAAGACCTAAAATTTAACAGCATAAATTCTCTCCAATTTAGTTTTAAACAGGGCGCCAGTTTCTTTCGCAATCTATTCAAATGAATGAACCAAATCCGATGACCCATTTATACCTTTACTTCATCAAATTAAAATTACCTTACGTAATACATCACAAACATTTATACAAATGTGTACACATAATCGGTTTTAAATCTATTTTATAACTAATTGTGTTGTATCAGTACTTTGGTTTAGATTCCATCAGTAGTTGGGGTTTCAGCTCTGTCATCCAATATGTAAAAACATTGTGGACAATCAAATATATTATTTATAATAATATTTAGACTCAATAGTAATATTTAAAATTCATAGTAAAGCTATGTTGAAATTAAATATAATAATGTCATCAGTGTTTAATTTATCTGTTAGATTTATTATGTTAATTTAACTACTATATGTCTAATTACTTGGCAACCGAAATTTAAACTGTTCGTAGAAAAATTAATGCTGTTTTGTGATTAAAAAAAGAATTTTCTATATAAATGAGTAGTAGATAGAGAATTTTTGGTATGCTGAACCACTAAACAAGTGGCTACAAAAAAGTGAATTAACTCTCAGAAGTTTGTTTGCCTGATTACTTGCATTACTTCTCACAATAAATATCCATAGTTATGTTAGTAAGTAATATATTATGAAAGCTATTATATAGAGGATGTGCCCAAAACTTCTTCAGAAAACTATATCTCAGTTTCGGATATTAGAGTTTCTCCCTCGTGTCTGGCACTGTCGCACGAGTGTCTGACACTGTCACACGAGTGTCTGGCACTGTCACACGAGTATCTGACACTGTCACACGAGAGTCTGACACTGTCGCTCGAGTGTCTGACACTGTCGCACGAGTGTCTGACACTGCCACTGCCCCACGACTGTGTGACACTGCCACACGACTGTGTGACACTGCCACACGACTGTGTGACACTGCCACACGACTGTGTGACACTGCCACACGACTGTGTGACACTGCCACACGACTGTGTGACACTGCCACACGAGTGTCTGATACTGCCACACGACTGTGTGACACTGCCACACGACTGTGTGACACTGCCACACGACTGTGTGACACTGCCACACGACTGTGTGACACTGCCACACGACTGTGTGACACTGCCACACGACTGTGTGACACTGCCACACGACTGTGTGACACTGCCACACGACTGTGTGACACTGCCACACGACTGTGTGACACTGCCACACGACTGTGTGACACTGCCACACGACTGTGTAACACTGCCACACGAGTGTCTGGCCCTACACACGTGTGTATGGCCCTACACACAAGTGTCTGGCCCTACACACGTGTGTATGGCCCTACACACAAGTGTCTGACTCTTTCACACGAGTGTCTGATACTGTCACTCGAGTGTCTGCCCCTATAACGAGTGTCTGATACTCTCACACGAGTGACTGGTACTGTCACACGAGTGTGTGGCACTCTCACACGAGTGTCTGGTGTCTGACACGCGTGTGCTGTTGAGCGTGCCCGGGCGGCCGAGAAGCGGCTAACAGTGCATGTGAACCAGGCTTGCCGTGTGCGCACGCAGTTAGAGGGCGTGACCTCCCCCTGCCTACGTGACTGTTTTTACACACAATTATCTGCGCCAGCCTCGCTCCTCATTAGCATCTGAGCGGACTTCCGCCGTAACTACTTGCTTTCACTTGTTTCATTTCGAGACATAGCGGTTCGCACAGGTTTCTATCAGAGGATATATTATTTCTGATGTCGCGGTCATGCCTTGTTGCTTTTGAACTGTAAAATTGATTCCTAGAATTACGATATTTGGAACTGAGACATCGTGAATAGATTATACCTTAAATTAAATATTTTTTCGATCGCGACAGAGAAACAAGAAATTTGTGAGTAAAGCTCTCCGAAGGAGGTGTTCAACCCCATTAGGGGATTTTTGGGAGCGAAACCTTTTGAGGGGATTTGGGGGGTGAGCCTTCACTAGATAAAGTTCAAGAGCAAATTTGGGAGGCGAAACCCTCAATGACCTAATCGTATATATAGCTGAATAAGATAGATGGATAACGCCCCCGCAATAATCCTTGGGAACTGATTTTCGAAAACCTCGTTCTCTGTTTATGTCTATGTGATATAAGGAAAACCACTGCCGAGTTTCAAGTCCTTAGGAAATTCACTTTTAAAAGGGGAAATTAAAGCCCCCAAAAATTGTGTATAACTTATTGTTGAAAAACGTGAGAAGTTGAATTTTAACGTCTCCGTTTGAGGGTTGATTTTCGTAAAATCCGTTCTTAGCGAATACCTTCATATAAAAAGTCATTCACGTCCCAAATTTCTAGTGTTTTGGTCTCGTAGTTACGGAGATTTCGTGATGAGTTAGTTAATGAGTCAGTGAGTGGTATTTTGCTTTTTTATGTACATATTGTGGTTTCTCTGTGTGGGGTTGTGTCAAAGACAAGGTGTTCGTGCCACCTTTTCCGGGTCTGAGACAGCGACTCAAGAGTGGCAGTTGAGTCCATCACCGCCGACACACTGCACCAGGTGTGGGACGAGTTTGAATACCGCCTCGATGTTCCCCACGTGACTCGAAGAGCACGCATTGAGTCACTGTAACTTGTAGAAAAACTTTCAGGGATTCTCTGTTTAATAAATAATAGTGCAATAATTTATAATACAAATAGATTATACATACGGATACATAACCTTAAAAACATCGTAAAAATTCACTCTCATTAATTTTTTTTTTTTCGCAACGCGCCTTAAGAAGTATAAATTCAAAAAACTTGGTTTAAACAAGTGCAATGACTCTTAAATGCAATTCGTAATGAGACGATTTCCAGAAATCTTGAACGATTCCAGCCGGGCGACGCCGTGGGAGCCTCTGCTTCGCGCACGGAGCGCACGGAACTCAAGGCCGAGGCCTCGTCAGAGGACTGGTTGTGCCGGCCACGGGCTGGAACCGGTTTGTGCCCTGGAGTCGCCGGTATGCTCACACCAACTAAACCGGTGCTTCGTGTGGTCGTGTGGTACTGTGGTCGTGTGGTCGAACACCGCACCACCTCGACACAGCTCTCGCCGCAGTTGGCGAGCCTGGCGTGTGACGTCACTAGAGTTGTTCACGACGAGCGCAGTGCAGCCACGCATGTTTACAACTGCCGTCAACAGACATGCGCATTGTTATGTTCGGAACAAGTGGGTCTTTGGAGTTCACAATGCTGTAGGTGCATCGAATTCATTAATTACACGTGTTTATTTTGAGTTGTTATGAAAACCTTTTGTGTGATAAGCCACCATAGACTTTGGAGTACCTAAGAAAGTTCAATTTGGTCAGTTCTCCGTGCGTGCTGGCTTTAGTTGACCATTGGGTCGGATGCGTTCAGAGCTAACAACAGCACGAATTGCGGACGTAAAGCTGGCGTGTAAACAACGTGGCTGAGAACACAGAACTCCTCAGAGTTGAAAACATTAGCATTATTAACGTGACAACGTCTAATAAATCATAAAAACGCCGGCTGCATGCACGAAAAAGTGTCCCGTTACGCACATTATCCCGTTACGCTGTCTCCCGTTACGCTCATTGTACGCTTGCGCCGCATCTATCTCTCTTCCACTCGATTGGAACAACCATCGATTTGACTTTTTCGAGGCACATTAAACTTAAAACACTCCCATTCGTTTCCTACTTTTCCAATCATCGTCCTATCCTTAACAGAATAACACAGATTGTAAGAAGTTAAATAGCAAAAATGTATAAAAGTTATACCTAGTTAAAATAATGTCTTCGTTAAAGTAATAAACATATTTGAATTAATGAGTGCAAATAAAAGTAAATTTATCAATTAAATTGTAGATTTCATTTCACTCCTTCTTTGTACCCATACAAAATAGTGATAAGTCAATAAAAAGATTCAATTTTATTCATAAAAGTATGCAATCATTTCATCAATGTTTTGTTATGACGTTGTCACGTTAAACTATCGTCCGTAAACCGACTTTACAGACAACCAATTTTTTTTATTCATGAGTAGGAATACTAGATTGGAAGGGCATGAGTGAGTCCGCATGCAGCACTCAGGGTCCATGAAAATGTTTTGCGATAAGTGAATGTTTACATGTGAACACATTCGGTCTTGATTCTCAAACAGCAATACCCGTTCAAACATTTGTACGAGAGTAAGGCTGTCTTTAAACACTATAGTGCCACGTATCATAATATTTCAGTATTTCTATACATACAACATAACATGTACCTATTTCTTTATATACATGCATACAACACACAATGCTGTTTGTAATTTTAAAAAAAAAAGCCTGTTCTATAGAAATTAGTACGAGATACAAGATTTCTGGTATGCCATACCGCCAAATATATGTTTACCAAAATAAAGTTAATAAATTTAACTGGTTTGTTTGCTTGATAATAGCTTACGCATTTCTTCTCACAGTGAATAAACCTATGTTAGTAACATCATGAAAGCTTCTATCTAGCGTGTGGGCCCAAAACTACTTCAAAAAAACTAAGTCTCAGTCTCAGCAATAGTGGTGTGAAGCTCCCAGTTTCAGGCAGTCGCTGGTTAAGACGTATGAAGGTCTTCCTATTCGATGTGTGCCACTTATTGGCATATGTCACCTTTTCAGGGAATATTTCATTTTTCCCAGGAACCATTTTATTTTGCCAGGCCACATCCTCGGGCCTTCCCGCGTGGCCGGTCGGAATCTCCTTCCAACGCAGCGCTAGCAACGATGACCATTTCCTCTCGCCTTCAGTCACGCACAGACGTGACAACTCCTGTGTCTCAGGGCTGGGAGACCACGTCTCTCGACTCCGGTCCAGGGGGTTTATTCTAAGTTTCCAGCGTTTTCTATCGGAACATTTCGATATCGATTCCGACATATAGCTCTTTGGCCGATCGGCAACACACGGTTCCGAACGATCGTAATCGAAAGGTACTGAAATTGCTATTCTAAGCGCGGTATCGTTACGAGGCCTAACTATCTCGGCAAAGTTCGTGTTACGATTTCCCCCTCTACAATTTTTCTGGCAGCGAAGATGAGATTTTAAAACTTCAACATAACAACAAAAAACACTTCATATTTCTAACAAATTTATAAATAAAAACACAGAGTTTATAAGACAATATACTTTCCAGATGTTTCAATGTTGATAAAAGTATTAATAAAAATCTTAAGTAATTTTAAAAGTGCTCGAGCAAGCGAAAACATGTTTATTTCTTAAATTATTTTTACGGGATATTTGGTGTGTAATGTTTAGAGTTGTTTGCACGTGGTCGGTCATTGTATTATTGAAATAATGGCTGCTCAGCGATCTCGTGTGAGTGAGAGGCAAATTAAAATGTTGCTTTATTTTATGGAGGAGCACCCTGAATTCTTGCGGAGAAAATTTTCATCGAATTTCACGACTGAAACAAAATACACACGCTGAGTTATTGTTGAAACTTTTGATATCTGAAACAGGTGAATAATTTATGAATATGTATTGTGGCCAACTCCCCTTATACCGGGGTAGTTGCACACGTCCGCACTCACCACGCCAGTCCCGTGTACGCGTCACCACTGACATACTGATACTGAGAGTGTAAAGAAATTAAGTTTAAAAGACGCGCATCGACTGGTCTAACATTTGGCAAGTGCGCAAAAAAATATATTAGCATACTAAATTTACCGACAGTCCTGGAAACTCTATCGTGATAGGTATAATAATGATTTACCAAACCAAAGATGCTCAAACTTAAATACAGTAAAAAGGCAAAGGGACTTAAAAGGTAAATTCTAGGTATCATTTAAATTGGTATAATTACATTCACAGTGTAACGACATTGGTTTACAGACACTCTTGCAGTATAATTAATTCTAATCCAAAGTCCCAAAGAAGTCTATTACGGAGGAGGGGGGAGGAACCGAAATTATGACGTTCTTCAGCCTATATAATCCAACCACTAAATCCCGTCGCCGCACTCTGTTTTCAATACACATCTTCTGTAAACCGTACCAGCCGGGAAAATAAAGTACTAAAATCCAGTTCTCACACTTACTTGTTACTGAAGCATACCTCTGAAGCCGGAGACTCCCGGGGTCGGGCGTAAACCCCACTCACTATTTGCGCCTCTAGCAGCGCAATGCTTCTGTGGCCCGTGCACTAGCCCCACACCATCGCGCGCTCGTGTACCACCACGCTTTTTGCTTCGCCAAACGTGCCATGGCATTACCGTCATATTGCCGTTAATTCTCGTTCACGTAACGTAACACAACTTCCCCATGGCTGGGATGCGATTCCTACATTCACGAGCAGTTCCGCGGCCGGCGGTCAAAAACACACTCTCTTCGCAAACAGCTGGCAGCCGCCTCCCACTCGTCACGTCAGCTGACGTCACCCCCCTCCTCTGCTACCACCCCTCACTCCGCTAGATCGTTCTCGTTACTTCTCGTGGGTCCCACTACAGAGTAAGAGTACTTAACGTAAAACAAACTAACTATACTATTAAAAAGTTACAATAAATAAATATTAAAATACACCATTAAATAAAATAAGGACATAAATAGTTTTATAAAAAATTGAATCATCTTAGAATAAACTTTACGCAAAATAAAAATAATAATATCCAAGACGACTGAGGCCGCCACAAGTGGTTCCTCTACACGCTTCCCTCACGCCTCACGGCCAGTGTTCACCATCCTTCCCGCCAGCTCGTGACTTGGTCGCGAGTCTCGCCGCAGCGCTTGCAAGTCCGGGTCTCCGTGCCGAGGCGCTGTATTCCCAGTGCCTAGCGAGTTCCTCCGTTTCCTTTGTATTTCTTCGCGTTTTAATATCATGGAGCAAGTATAATTTTTATTTAATTTACGCGACTGTGCTTATTCGTCGGTGTGACGACTGATGTGCTCCGATGATTTAGTTCTGGATTTACACCCCACAGTAATCGACATATTTTTCTCCCAGATGTATTATTAATCTGTTTCCATAACTGATATTCCTTTTGTTCTTTTACTTTTTTTTTATCGCTACGTTACCTTTGTTTCGCGGTGGGGTTTCTAAACTACCGTTCCAGCTTCTAGTCCAGAGTTGGATCTCTTCTGGACTTCGCACTCCATGCACCGTCACCCCTTCTGAATGACTCCGCCATAATCTTCGGCCTCCTCCCCTACCCCCTCGTGAAGGGCCCTAACCCCCGCTCTACCAGTCTGGCCAACATCCACACACAAACTCACTGTCACCACAAGATGCAGTGGTCTGTACTCCTCGCGGGGCCTTGGTTCGATGCCCGGCTCTGGCACACGGACCACGAGGCCTGTAATTAGCTGTACAGTTTGCGGCACTCTGTGTCGCAGTGTTGTGTGATTAAGCAAACAGACTGAGCAATCTTCCCAGTCTGGCCGGGCACGCAGGCAGATTAAGTCCTCGCTAAAATTAATGTTCTATTCATTAATAAATCTACGTTTCGATTAACGACTGCGTCAAAACCGGACTTCAATTAGTTTAAAAGACTTATCATAATGAAACCAAAATTAAGGCACAAAAACAAATGTTTTTTTCTTTTTTAAATTTGTTGATTTTTTTTTTTTAGATTATTGTGATCATTGTCGAAGTATGTTTACAAAGTTATAAGGTAAACATAGGACTTCAATTATTCATTGTCATTAAGTAATTACACCGGCCGATTTCATGGAAGTTTGTTTTCAATTATGATGTAACTAACTTCACGAATTTTATTTGCCACTATTTATAAACTGTATAAGGACTGTGTTATGGGCCAAAATAACCAGAATGTTGAGTTTATGTCAGAAAAGTTAACGCCCACATTTTAGTAAAGAATGAATTAAAAAAAAAAAAAAAAAAAAAGGTCAACCAGATTCTCTAGACTTATTTTTTCTTATTCCCTGTCATTCCAATCCACTTTTAGACACATTTGTCTGCCTAGATTTGCGTCAACACTCGCTTTTCCACCTCTGGTGTTTTAACTTTAAACTTTCCATTCACCAGTACGCATTCCAAACTTTTAAATATGGTGATTATTTCCTTTAATGTATAACAGAGGGAAAGAGAGTAACGCCACTGCCTTTCCTCCCGCCTTTCGTGCACCATGCGCATAACATCCACGTCTGCTATGCTATTGCTGTAATCGCAGTCCTCAGTACAGCCGCTCAAAGGCCCAGAGCCAAACCTCCCAACCCCCCACTGCCGGTTCAGAGAGCGTGTGGATGGTTTCAAACATCTGCAGTCCGGAAAGCCTACAACTCACGTAGTTTCGGTTCCCTGCAAGAATTTCCGAAGATTTCCGAATTTTTGCGTTTTGGTATTAACGCCACTTCAGCCGCTAAATCAGAAGTTTCCAATGAAAACAAGCATGTTGTGACTGACCTAACCTAACCTAACCTAACCCTTCGATTTTTTTAATTTCATTTTTTGAGAGAAATCCGAAGTTGCACGAACGTGGTAGGGAACCGAAACTACTTGAGTTGTAGGCTTCCCTCTGCAGTCCACTAGTCACGCTGCTTCCCACGGCGCTGCGTTCGCACGTCCTCTCAGCCAGGGGCGTAACCAGGGGGGGGGGGGGGGGGTAGGGGTTGAACCCCCCCCCCTCCTTACCACCAAATCTTTAATTAATTTATTATTCATCACTCAAACAAATTTCATATTAAAATTAATAAAAATTTTACCGTTACAATATTTAAATTTAAGTACTGAAAACTGCTAAAATAGCACTATTTTACACCTTAAAAACCAAATTTTCCCGGGGGAGGACCCCCGGACCACCCGCTTTAATATGGGGGGGGGGGGGGCCATGCTCCTTGACACCCCCCATACACTAATCCTGGCTACGCCACTGCTCTCAGCCAATGGAGTGGCTTCTATTCTGATGCTCGCGAAATTCAAATTTGCACGTTACTATTCGTGTCTGTAACGATACAGGTTTACATTTTTTTAACTATAGAAAAGTAGCCTGTTTCGGCATTTCCTGCCGGTCATTAAAATTATGCTCAGCAATTTCCGAGCGTCCTCTGTAGTAACAAAACTTCCCAGCATTTTCCTCAGACCAGTATTCGAATTTATTGCCTGGCCTCTGCGCCACCTTGGCTGTCCTGTCTCGCAATCTTACTTGCGTCAAGAACCGTCATGGACGTGTTTTAATAGACCTTCAACGCAGTGAATGAAGCCAAACATTAATGAAAGGAGGGCACATTAAGACCACTATAAAAGTGTGATTAATTTCATACCAAATAAGGGCGTTCCGAAAACTCCTAACTATTTCAGCGGTCCACAGATACGGACGTTATTCCCGTGGTACCCTCCATTTATCAGCGTGATTCGGCCAAGGCAAGCCAGCCACCAGCAACAAGCCTATCAGGACAAGTTGCGTCGTGTGACATGGGTCCTCCGCTGTGTTGCAACATCACCGAGTACAAGTCCAAATATCTCGCGTGCTGTCATTAAAGTGCCAGTGATTTATACGTGTGTGTGTAGGTGTGTGTGTGTGTGTGTGTATATATATATAGCGCATGTAACTCCGTACATGTGATAGAACTGAAACTTATTTGGCAATTCAAACCTACACTTGTAAGTATAATGATAAAATAGCAACGAGAGAAAAAGAGAGAAAGAAGACCATTTTTATAAATAAAATGAATTAACAAAATTATGATTCATTTTAAATAACTGCTCATGATAACAACAATTCTTGATCAATCAATAATGATTATTTAACAATAAATATTACTCAGTGTTGAAATAATCACACCATAAAATGATAGGTACATTAAGATTTTCAGGACCCCAACTATAGCACGAAAACAATTCTTACTACATTTATACACATTTTAAAAAGTAATTCAGGTACGATCAATTTTATACTCAACCACATTTATTATGTTACTTAGTATTACTCAGCAAAACCATTTATACAGTTTAATAACAAGATAACACAGCATTTTATGGTGTGATAATTTCAACAGTGAGCAACATTATTTCACGTGCAAACATCTGACACTATTGACTTTGTATTTCACACAAACCCCCTCCTGCGCCCTTTTCACCAACGAGCAATGAACTTGCGAAGGGTCACTAGCTATCATCGTAATTCTCGCGAAGCTCTGCTAGATAATGTAGTTCACTTGAAGTGCTGCTAGATAATTTCGTAGTGCATGCGAAGTTAATCTAAATAATGTCATAACTCACGATAAATTTTGTCAGATAACGTCGAAGTACTTACGATGCGCTTCTAGATAATGTCGTATTTCACATGAATCACTGCTATATAATGTGGTTAAACAGTCAATAGATGAAGTATTCCCAAAATGGAGCCGAGTTATCCTTTATAAACATGCTCTTCTCCTTACCACTCGTTTTTATTTGCGTGAAACATTGCTTCACTTTTAGACTTTTAAAGGCACACTATATTAAAAAAATTATAAACAATTATGTCTCTTTATAACTAACTTAATGTCAAGTTTAATACAATGGGGACTTTCCCATTGGGAGAAATAAGAATCATTAAAAAAAACTCCAATATTTAGATTAAAAGTTATTATTACTGGCTACTTCCTGACAATTTAACATTTTTATAATTTTACTTTAAGATCAAAATCTCTTATAGTGTTTGAGAATTTCGACACTTAAACAAACTATACCAATTTACATGGTGGAAACTATGTGTAGGCCTATGTCATTATGTAGTCCTGAAGAAGGAAATATTTAGAAATGATAAAAATATGTGTACTTTTCCCTTGACTGAGTAGGGAACATTCACTTATATAAATACACTTGAAAAAGTTTATAAACAAAATTAATTACACTTATATTCACAATAAATAAATGTTTATAATTATATGGACCAGTATTCAATATCATTCACTAAATTTCTGAACGCGACTCAATCTTAGTTCCGCACCCGCCGCTAGAATTCGCTACTGACCGGAGAAGCTACGTCGAATATCGAATCATTCGAATTGCAGAGCGAAAAGTTAAACTATGTAATAAATTGTGTTTATAAACTTTTTCAAGTGTAATATAAGTGAGGTTATTTTCCCATATGTATAACATATTTTCAATATAAAAATTGCATTAATTTTTAAATAAATAATAATAAAATTAAAACAATTAGAATAAACATTAGGCATATTAACTGATTTTCATTTTGAATTAAAATTTATCTGGATTATTTTACTGAACGAAATAATTAATTTATACACATGTTTATATTAATATTGTAATATTCAATAGTGATTATTCATTTAATTAATTTTTGTTACAATAAATTTCAAATCTTATCAGTGTCTTTTATCAAAAAGAAGTATAACTTCTAACCACATACATAAGTACACGCCACACACCTTTTATATATATATATATTTTTTATCGGGACGTGGACCACTGCAGTTATGAACAACTGAGGAACGTTGTGAGAACCTGGCCTTCCAGGAAGACCACCGCACGCGTCCTTGATACGTCGCACGTCAAAGGTTCGCGCGTGAACGCAGTGCGCTTCGGGTGTTTGTTTATTCACTACCATTGTTAGTAGCTTTGGCTGCAGCTTTTAGCGCACTTGTGACTCGGCCTGAGAGGAAACTTCCATTCACATGGCATCACTGCTGTGCTCCTATTGTTACCGATGGTATATGTACGATGTCAGGCAACAGTCTTCTTCCTCCAAATGCAAGTGCCATTATCATTATTTTTGTTTAACGGTAAAAAATATGAATTATTAGTCTTATTAGTCTAGGGTTTATTAGCTTTGAAGAATAAACTTTTTTTTATTAATTGTCGATGTAAATTAATTGATATTAAATATTTTATCTTATAGATGACTGCAAGTGCAATAAGTCTCAGGAAATCTAATCGCGTGCATCCTCCGATCAACAGAAGCACATTTTCAAATACCACTCTCATTTAAAAAAAAAAAAAAAAAAAAAAAAAAAAGTTTTTGTGAACGTAACATTAATACAGAATTGTCGACTGCTCTTTTTTTTAAATATTTATTGCCACATGCATAAATAAATGATTGATTGGTGTGGAATATTTTCCGGCTGGCTGCCTTGTAAATGGTTTTTCCAAGGTGGAATTTCCGTCCTCATTCCAAGCACACGTGGTTATTTAATATAGAACTGCTCTGCTAGCCAGCAGGCACGCAGTTTAACGGTGTTTGTTGGTGCGTGTTGCAGAGATTCAACAAGGCCGCTGAAGATGTGAAAGGCCTGACCAAGAGGCCGACGGACCAGCAGCTGCTGGACTTGTACGGTCTCTTCAAACAAGCCACCGTGGGCGACAATGAGACCAGTAAGTCTACTACGCGGACCCCACAGAGTCTTCTCATTGGCTTGAGTGGCCAGGAAAAACTCAAACTCGACTGAGAAAAAGTGGTGTTTGTTGTAAACGTCGCAGTAGATACTATTTTAATGGGTTTGCATGTTCTTGGCTTCTGGGTGTAGGCACGACCCACACCCAGAAGCCAAGAAAATGCAGACAATGGCCGTGAAAGCCTGCTATCTTTATTATTTAATGGGTGTTCGTGTATATTAAGATTTGGCGCAACATGTCCACTTCTTGCAGGAAAAGTGTTGTTGATATACATGACTTTATCAGAAACTGAATTAGCTTATGTCCACTACCACTTGTCTCCATGGTCTCCTCAACCTCTCGACCAAGCTGTGTGCTCACCAGTAAAATGCTACGATTGGAAATGGCGAATCTATTTCCCGGTTCTCGGAACCCATGTTTGGCACTGGTAACAGTGTCAGGCATGTAAAAGACCCATCTTTCTCCTAACCAGGATAACACCCTAGCGGGATCATATGCCTGGGGGAGTATTGATGAATTTTTATGAGGTGTGAACCTAAGTTACATGTCTCCCTGGTTTAATGAATAAATGTATTAAATGCCACCAGTTGTCTTGCTGGGAGTGTACCAGCATCGCCGTGCTGGCTACTGCGTCTCTCGCCCCTACATAGTGCCACTCCCATGTACCAGACACCGAGCGAGGAGATGCAGTGGTAACACGCTGGTCTCGCATTCGGAAGTACACGGGTTCAACACCGGTCAAGAAATTCTGATTTCTGTTTTCCGTGGTTGCTCGAAATTACGCAAGGAAAATACTGGAATGGTTCCTTACGATACAGCATGATCTTGTTGACAAGATGTAGAAACCGGGACTTATTGAGCGCCAACACAAAGCAACCTCATTCCGGAGCCAGTACCGTTGCAGAAAGCAAGTTTGAACTACGCTTAAAACAATTGACAACCATCGTACACTTATCACAAACAGGTCGCCCATTGAAAAATAATGTTTTCAGTGTTACATAATGGGTAGGCAAATGACCTCACTCGCTTGAGTGAACATTAAAACATTTATTCTGTTAATATTTATTCAGCTCTGACATGTTAAGAAATGGAGATAACATTAATTTTAACGGTCGTATACAGTCTTTTTTTAATGGAATAATAGTACATAATTTGAACAAAGTTAGGGAAATAAATGATATCCCGTTTAAAAAAACTGAATTTAATAAGAAATAAGAAATTTGATTCGTTAGGTACCGATTAAAAAAATACAAGGAAAAATGCTACCATTGATTCATTATTGCGTTTCATTAACTCACTCTTTAACCACATTTGATCCGTACTCGCCAATGATATGTAAACATCTAAACTTGGTAACGAGTTATCATGTTGCCAATAACCCTGTAATTCGAAGCTTTGACACGAATTTTTCTCTAAAATAATGCTGAGCGTGATAAATATATTAAAAAAAAATGATTAATTTTAGGGGAAAATTGTTAACATTTTCCTTCTTTTTAAACCCCAAATATAATTTTGTTTAACAACAAAACCTAACTTTTATTTATTTCCTACAATTTTTCTTAAAGTAAGTATGTGTAATTGATGGACTTCGAATAGTTTAGGGACAGTTATGATGCAGTTCATGCGCTGGTATAGGCATGGTGTCTTAAAAGAACAAAAAGTAAAGTTAGTGCACTTGATGCACTACAGGAGGTTTCAGGACAGCTACGGTGCTTTGGTACGCATGGCGTGAGGCAGTTGAGCGAAGTTGTCATCATCTGTTATTCCATGCATGCGACACTCTACTCAAACATACCCTGATGGTCGGCGAAAAAATATCATACAATTTTTGTCTAACAAGCAATATACAAGTTAGATTGAAATAATAAATAAAAACATGCAAATTAATGCCACAGTCGAAAAGAATAAATATAATTGACATGTGATACAAAAATATAAAAAAAGGAAATATATGTTTAAATGCATGTTAGGTCAACTGTGTAAATTATGGTACGCATACAAAACAGTATATCGTAACAACACACGAGCTAAAACTTAAAAACGCAATAATTCTAACTATATTCCAATCTCTTGCATAAAGTTTCATTGGGCACACCAACATGTTTGGTGTGTTCCCTAATTTTTAAGAACGTGACTATACATGGGTTTATGTTCTTACACATGGGTTCGTTATATTTGTCCCACATGAACGTTTATCGACTTCTGTTCCATTTTCAAGAAATTACTCCTACCAAATGCAGCATGCTGAGAGCTAAGATGTTTACACTTCAATAAGTTCTTGTAACTATGGGTTTTGTTTACTATAACAACAGGCAGTTCATAATCTAATACACTCCCTTTATGATAAATCTACCTCACTAAATTACATTCTTCCTGCCAATGAAGAACTTAGGTGTCTAAAACTTTACATGTGAGTAGGCCAGTTGCAAAGTAAGCCTTGTCCACAAAAATTGAAAAACGAGTTTATGGTGGTTTTGGGTGCACCTTTGTGGTTGGTATCAGTGACAGTTAAGAAACTGGAACAAAATAATTCTTTTCCCTGTTTAAAAGCAGCACAAAATACCAGTACAGTTTCAAAACATGCCTTGTCCAAATTTGCTACTGTTACAAAACAGGTTATGTCCATCCCGAATACTGTAGCAAAATAGGTCTTGTCCTTTAAAAATCTAGTGTTTTCAAATGCGTGGTGTCAAAACGGGTCTTGTCCATTAAACATTATTTAAAAATTAGTACGTGCTGTGAGAGGTTTTATAAATCTACAAATGTTGTGTAAAATAAAAAGGCCAATATTGATGAATATTGTCGTAAATATTATAGTGTCGTAAAACTATTTCACTCGTGTAGTTTTGTACTGGGTAGGCATAAAATAAAACGAGTTTTTAAAATATACCAAAGTGATAAATCTAACATCAACTTCAAACATTAATTGCTTACAGGAGTTGTATACTATATTAATTTATTATCACTTCAGCCATAGCATTAATATTGTTACTTAATTTTGGTTTCGTTTTGTTGAAGGTGCACCAAAAGAAAATCGCAGTGGTGATGTTAGATCCAAACAATTTGCCTTAAAAAAACAAGCTGTCGAAACATACATTCAATCACTACAACTACTAGAATCGCACTACTGTCGTGGCAAATCAGAACAGCAATATTTGCAGAGTTCTCTTAAAATAAAGAAGCTTTGGCGTTATTTTAACCAAGCTTCAGGCATCAGCCTAAGAGTTAAATATGAATACTTTAGAAAGATCTTTGTTGAGGACTTCAATATTAATTTTTGGTTGCCCATCAACAGATGCATTTTTATTCTGTATTCGGTTGAAAGAGGAGATTAGTTACATCCATGATCAGGGCAGCAAACAAGATCTAATTACTCAAAGCAGAGTGCATAAGCTCAAAGCAAAAGTGTTTTATGAACTGCTTAAGAAAGAAGAAGATGGTGTAGTTAGTTTTAGCTTTGATTGCCAAAAAAATCAAGTGCTACCTAAACTACCTGATCAGTCTGCTTACTGCAGCCGACAACTCTATTGCTACAACTTTACGATATGCCAGGGCACGTCATCCTCCATACAAGATCACCATAGTACTTATGTTTACACGTGGACTGAGCCAGAAAGGTATAAAGGGTCTAATGCTATTGCATCTGCAGTCTACCATCGACTAAGGAACACAAGCCTTGCTGGTGTACATACCGTAAGTTTGTACTGTGATGGCTGTGGTGGCCAGAACAAAAATAGCTCAATGATCGGTATGCTATGCAAATGGTTACAATCATATGCTCCACAAAATGTAAACAGAATTATACTGACGTTTCCGATCACAGGACATCCATACATCCCTCCCGATAGAGTCTTTGGCCTCATTGAACAAGTGATAAAGAAGAGGGAAACCATAGTTGCTCCTGAAGAATACTATAAACTGTCCAGGGAGCATGGCCAGCTATTTAGACCAGTAGAAGATTATAAGGTTTATGATTGGAAGAGTGCAGCTGAAGTAATATTAAAGAAACCTGGTAACTGGCATTTTCAATTTTCTCCGTTCAAGCGGTTCGTAATACATCGTTCAGAAAATGGAAGTGTTCTCGTAAGAGGAGAGCCTAACTACAAGGTAGATAGATGTTGGAGCTGCTAAATCAATATGCAGGCGTGGCAAAACCATTTCATACATAACACCACAAGAATTGAAATTGGGAGTACCAATAAAACCTGAGAAACTAAAAGATGTGGAAAGCCTTTTGTGTAAGCATTATGGAAGTGAATGGAAAGACAATCCCCTTCTTGGCTGGTACAGTTCTATCCTTGAAGACACAACAGTAGGTGAGGCAGAAGATGCCGAAGATGACATTATCATGACAGATGATGAACTTAGTATATAGTATTTAGGACAAACTAAGAAACTCACTGTTTGCTCATTGCAAACCTTTAATTTTTTTATTTGCATATGTATGTTAAAATTGTGTTGAAAACAATGGTAAGCAAGTCGGTTTGTTTAGTGTTCTTAACTTACAATTTAAATGACCTGTCTGTTCCAAAGTCTGCATCTGTAGCTAAAATACACAATATAAATTTAATTAGTTATAATGTACATTCCTTTAGCAAAGTGCATCTTGTCCAAACCCAGCAGTTTCAAAATAAGCCATGTCCAGCTGACTGTTTCAAAATAGGCTATGTCCAAACAATTTTATTTAATTTAAGACACCCCAATTGTGCAATTTGTATGATACTTTGTGCCGTGGAAAGAAGACTCACTAGCAGTTTGGTAGTAATTTTTAAATCACTGTTAACGCTTGGTAAATGGCGGCAGCAGTTTTTCCTGCATTACGCAAAATGATTTATGCTGGACAAGGCTTACTTTGCAACTGGCCTACTCATGTGTAAAATCTGCATAGCCTGAGTCAGAATCTATTTAGGCCTTTTGATAAAGTGTATGTAATGCCCTCCTTAAATAAGTAACTGTAAACATTTATCATCATCAAAAATATTTTCGAAAACAAACAACATGAATCAATGATACTGGAGAAGAAATTGGTGTTGTAAGGAACTATCTCGCATTAATGGATTTGTCTGGCATGATTTCGGTAAATTGTGGAAACGTTATCAGGAAGTTGGACCTGGATCCAAACGCTAGTCCTCGAGGTGCGAGTCACACCACTGGCCAACCACCGTGTGTTGCCGACAAGTAGCGCTCCTGGCTGCTGTGTTGGGCAGGGTAGCTACTTCCCGACATCTCGTGCTATCCAGATATGGCCAAAGCTTTAATTATAAGTTATTTTTTACACATTTTTGTTTGAGAAGAAATGAAGAACGCATTTATATGTTGTCATTTACAGTCAAATTCTGACATTAATAAACAGTCTCCCGCCTATAACTTTTAGCGAGAAGTCAAATTTTACGTTTTTTTTTACCAGCAGGGCAGCTATATTTTTGCGGATCTGGAGGGGGTGAACTGGCTTCTCTGTGGGCAGTGCAGAGTAAAATTATTGTCATTATTGTGAACCATTATTCCCTTATATATAGACTTGTATTACTGAAGTAACATTATGTTGTTGCCTTTTGAAAGCATGATACAATTTCTCCAGCGTGGATGTTTTTCAAAACCCGTGGCTGGCGTGGCTGGCGTGGCTGGCGTGGCTGGCGTGGCTGGCGTGGCTGGCATGGCTGACGTGCGCGCGTGTGTCGCAGGCAAGCCGGGACTCCTGGACCTGAAGGGCAGGGCCAAGTGGGAGGCCTGGAACGGCAGGAAGGGCACCAGCCAAGAGGACGCCAAGGAGCAGTACGTGTCCTTCGCCAGCTCCCTGCTGCAGGAGTACGCGTGAAGTCCTTCGTCTTGCCGCACCCGACATCACAGCACCACAGCATCACAGCACCTGGCCAGCACAACACCTTAGTGTTTTGGGACAGTTACGAGAGTGCCAAAGGTTTCGCAATTCACTGTCCAACAATGCTGATTTTATTCATGTGTTATTTTTATGTTTTAATTTCAAAATAAAAAATAAAGATTTTATATTCTTATTTTTATTCCTTGTTTTTTAAATAAATATGTTGAAATGGCTATCCTGTTACCAGTTGTGGTGAGGATTACGGTTGGCTCCAGGCTCCACACCCTGAACCCTGTGCCCGGAAATACGTTTGTATACTACTTGGCAGGTCGCGAGCATCATCAATGCCCCCATTGTGTGTCACTATGCATGCTATGCATGCAAATTTCCCACTAATAACAAGCTTTATCCACGCGCATTGGTCCGGACACTCGTGGTGCCTGAACATGGTACACACATCGCACCCCAGTCCATCAGCAATCCCACTGGGGCACAAATGGGAACCACACAAGTTATTCTGTAGACCAGATAATCGTAGCACTAGCCACACTCGTACATGGAGAAGACCCTGGGCCGTGAATCATTGCCGCGGGAAAAAGTACAGTGCCAACAGTTGTTAAGTCTGCATTCCCTTCATCATCTCTCGCTGTACTTCTTTCGTCCTCTTATAGTAGTGAAGTGACTTGTGGTTGGAAGGTCATCTTGGTTCATGGATTCCTCTTGTGGGTTGCAGTTACTGGGCTAGTAGTGGCCGCTTCGCTTCCGGACATGCGCACGATACATTTATACATTTGGCCTTGATTCCAAACTCCTATGCATACATACAACATTATATTACATCTGTCCATCAGTCCAGTTTCCCGGTGGAAACAACGCAGAATCGTCGCAGGTACTTCGCTCAGCAGCATCTCGAAATGGTGCATTGCGGGAAGGGGTGGAGCGAGGCATGGCCACTCCACCGGCATTACGACACATGCGCGGGTCGAGGTGGTTGCTTTCGAGCTTCGCCGAAGTTCACCGAAATGCATTGTCCCTAGAAGGTTGTTGGAGGGGGGGAATGTAGCGGTGAGAGGAGAGAGTCTGTGATGCACGCAATTTGATATGCCTGGGACTCAATGGCGATTGCACTCATTATCAGCCTGGACATCTGGTGTTGTCTTGCTCCAATCTCGCACAACAGAGAAGGGGGAAAACGGAGCCGCTCTCCATGTCCCAAATGGCAATTTCGCTTGCACGTTGATTGGAACAAATGAAAATTTTTTTGATCTTCATTACATGCTGGGGTGCCAAATTCCATCACCCATGGTCTGTGGTATCCTGACCCGGGGTGGGCCTAGTGGGGATTGGTGTGAAAGAGTTTTGACTTTCTTATGTGAGTGTGCCAGGTTTGCTCTTGCTGCTAACCACTGATGTTTCGTGTGTCGTCGGTCCCAGTGTGATCCACTAGGCTCGGAGACTGAGGTTTAACTAGCAGTTAAAATACACACAGACACACTGCCTCGCAGGTCAATCTGAAGAAGCATTTGGAACAAAAATGTTTTATTGCTGTTTATGTTGGCAGTGTTTCACAGTGTGGGCATTGCGTCGACAGAACAGGGCATTTGCAAATTAAAATTGGCATGTTAAAAGATACAGTTCAAGTTACACAGGTGTATCACACTGTAAGATTAGTGGTTTTGCAAAGTTACAAATACAGTGGACAAGACAGAAAATTATGCATTAATATTTATGTGTCATTATTGAGAGTTAAAATATATGCGTAGAACTTTATGTTACTTGATATAATCTTTGGCGACAGTCTTCTAACAGTGTTTACAGGAGTTGGCCAGTGCCGTAAGTTCTGGACCACGCGGTGGAAGGATCACGTGGCAGAAGGAGGTAAAGACTGCTGGTTAAACCCTGCACCATAAATGGTCTGGAGATGCATGGAGGGGAAAAAGCAAAAATGTTTAGGATGAAAAAAACTATAATTACCAGATGTAATGTAGCCAGTGAGGACAATGGTAATGACCCCTGCGGAACGATGCATCCGCCCTGAACCAAGGCCTGTTGAAGACTAAAAACTGCTGCGAAGTGGTGGTTCTTTTGATGGAGGGGGGGGGGGGGGGAAGAGCTGCCTCCCGCCAAACCATGTAAAAGAATTTTAACTAATTTCAAGTGAAACTTAATAATTAAACACTTCAGAAATCAGTTGAATAAAAATATAATGACAAATTAAGTGGCTGAAGGCCTAAAAATGCAGTAGTTAAATTTTAATGTTAATAAATAGTTTTAAAAACATGTGTCAAAATGGAAATCGTATGTCGTTTCTGTGACCACTCTATGTTTTTTTTAAACTTAGGAAACACAATTAACCGTATGGATTAACTTAAGAATTTGAAAGAAGGATTGTGGGCAAAAACACACACTGAACTTATTAGTTATTTTGTGTTAACACTATGGCTTCTCTGACTCGTGTGGTCTGGTTTGAGGGTGCCTTCCACCAGTGGGGGAATAATACTTGCGAGTTGGGAACTGAGCTTTAATGCCGCAGAAGGTACGACGTAATTAGTAAATGCCTAATCTGTACCATGCCTTAAAATCTTTTTGCATTTGTCAGTTAATTTGAAGTGGTAAGAGAGAAAGCCTCGTTATTTTCTTACGCCTGGTTGTAATGAATGTAACAGTTTAAAACTATCAAGTTATTTTTGTTTTGTTTTTAAAGCTACCATACCTAACGATCTGGTTAAAGAAAAATGACAAGCTGCAATAGGTGCAAAGGACATTAAGAGTGATATTCAT
The DNA here is from genome assembly GCF_032445375.1 of Bacillus rossius redtenbacheri. Lineage (NCBI taxonomy): Eukaryota > Metazoa > Arthropoda > Insecta > Phasmatodea > Bacillidae > Bacillus > Bacillus rossius. Next base: position 14,813,027 of record NC_086338.1, on the reverse strand, counting down.
ATTTATGTCTTGAACAATTCCTTCGTCAAGAAATTCTTATATGCATTCTTATTTAAACACTTGGGTGCCATAGACGTTGCTTGAGATGTCTCAAGAGATCACAAACAAGGCAGTCTTGATGAAAGTGAGAGTGCCGTCGTCCGGGGTCTCTGGCTCGAGTCCCGGTGCGGCTCCTAGCGGGAATGGCGGTTATTGATGTAGTGTTTCCGGGTGGGCGCCAGACTAGCTCTGTTTCTAGTCGATAGGTGGGTCGTGGGGTCGGTTGCCCTGCGTGGCCCACTAGGACCATCGGCGGTGTTGCGTGGGTTATGAGGAATTCCCTACTTGGCGGTGGTTGGGAGTCCTATGGTTAATTAATCAGACGCTGAAGTGATGCAACAAATGACGTGCGTCGTTTATTCCTGCGACTGTGGGTTTGGTGTAATACCGTTGATTACACGCCACGTCATACAGAGGGTGACGTCACACAATACAGAAGTTACACAATTACACAAAGTTAGTCTGAAAGTTACATAATAAGACGTGGCACAAGTTCACAAAAAATGTTACGCGGAGGTGCGTTGCACAAGTTTATTGAATGTTACGCGATGGCGCGTCGCACAAGTTTACAAAAGAAAACATTCTAGATTCAAGGCGTCGCACAAAGTTACTAAATATTATGTATTAGCGTGGCACTAGGCGGTTCTGAGCCTGTTTACTCAAAAGAGGGGTGAGGGCGATTGGAGGCAGCCAATCCCGTATATCAATGTCTCGAGGCGGTGTTCGCGTCCACTGTCGTGGAGCGCGGACCGCAGCTAAAATTCGTCCAAGTTCCCTTACGGGGTAGTGTCAGTGCCGGAGCGACTGGTTTTAGTTAAAGTTCTGTTCTTCGGGAGGCAGCCCGTGCCATATGCTGAAACTACCCCACAGACCAAGTGTGGTGCAGGGGGTTTTAAAAGTTATCTGGCCGGATTAAGTCCTGGACCGAAAATTGGACCGGGTACGCACGGAGAGATAAGTAAAAAGAGGTTTCGAGGAAGTGACTATAATTACCAGAAGTGAGTTCAATGCAGACAATGGATGATGTCTCTCCGTGGGATGTGCGTCCGCCCCGGTCCATGAGTCGCGCTGTACTGGCGTGATGTCATGGTTTCCCGGCCGAGGCTCGGTGGCCCTCGCGCCAGGGTTGACCTCATTACGTTAGTTTCTAATGTGACACGTTAATAAGAGATTTTAAGGGCGCTAAATTCCTACATTAATTATCAAGGTTAAAATAACATCACTCGTCCCTTCTACAATTTGGAGTTAGTATGTTTACGAATTATGTCCTCTAAATTATACGTCACACCAGCGACTGTTCGTCTCTTGCCGGACTGCTCTGGTGGGGGTTAATAACGAACACAAGGGGTTAATAATTATGTCACATGGGTTAATTAACTAATCTAGGCAGAAGGCCACCAGGGGGACACTCACACACGTATCGACGTATTTTCACACATGAGTGCCTGGGCACTCCTACGTCGCAATTTCGTTAATCAACTTTTAATTTATACACAATACTGTTTAATATTCTGTGTTTGTTTTTGCAACGTGGTCGGCTGTAATGTCTGTCTGTTTATTAGGGGGCCGGGTTCTACCTTGGTTGCTGGTGGCTCGCCTGACTCGGGTGGGCCATGGCTAGGGGCGCGTTCCGTTAGCGGGGTTGAATACTGGCGGTTGCAGGTCGGGCTTTAAGGTGGCCTTCGGTCGGACGACGTCAAACACCCCTCCTTCGAGAAGCCCGACCTTGCGCCGCTAGTGACCCCGCCACGTGGGGGCGCCCCTAGATTCGGCAGCAGCTCCATCCAGGTGGTACTCGCGGTGGCCGCAGCTAGTAGGACCTGCGTACTGGGCCCAGGTCGTCCCACGTCGAGCAGCCGGGTGTCGGTTTGTCGGGGTAGTCCGGCAGTTATTAGGGCCTGCGCTCTGGACCTGGATCGTCCCGCGTCGAATGTCTGGGGTGGTCCGGCAGCTGGTAGGGCCTGCGCTCTGGATCTGGGTCGTCCTACGTCGAACACCCGGGTGCTGGCCTGTTTGCGTCGTCCCTTGACGCCTGGTACGGCGTGGATGGGTACAGCCTCCTCTCCCATTCCGGTATTCCGGGCGGGTTTGGAGTGGAGGCCTCCTCGTCCTCGTCGTCCAGTTCCGTCACCATGGGGTAGGTGTCGGCGTGGTCGTTGTTCGGTTGTGCCCTAAGCACCACCCCGGACTCGTTCTCGGGGGGTGACAGTTGCTCCGAGAGTGGCTGCGGTGTCTCGCAGCGTGCGGCAGTGCGGTGGTGGCCAGGGTGCCGGCCGGCAGGGGCGGTGGCGAACAAGGTCAGGTGGCTCTTGGCAGGCGGGCAGCAAGCACGGGCGGCGCCAGGCACGGCCCGGCTCAGCCTCGCCGACATGCGGGCGTTTCGTGACCCGTCGCGCCAGACGGATGACAGATGTCATCGTCTGAGTGACGGCCACGTGTGGTGGTGGGGCGGTCGTGCGTCTAGGTGCCGTGGCGTCGACCTGCATTGCGTCAGGCAGATGCAGGGAGCTCAGGCGACCCGGTAGCCGCAGTGATGTCACGGTGTGGTGGCGCGGAAACTTTGAGGGCCAGAGTGCGCATCTCCTCGGCAGCTGCTGTAGCAGGCTGGCCAAGGGGCGGCGTCGTGGCGCCTCTGGAGCGCAGAGTGCGCGTCGCCTCGGCAGCTGCTGTGGCAGGCTGGCCGAGGGGCGGCGTCGTGGCGCCTCTGGAGCACAGAGTGCGCGTCGCTTTGGCAGCTGCTGTGGCATGCTGTCCGAGGGGCGGCGTCGTGGCGCCTCTGGAGCACAGAGTGTGCGTCGCTTCGGCAGCTGCTGTGGCAGGCTGTCCGAGGGGCGGCATCGTGGCGCCCCTAGCATTTTTGATTTTGCTTCAGGCGGTGACGAAGATGGCGTCGGCATCGTGCGCGTCTGTCACGTTTTGGCGGGCTCAATCCACTGTGCCTCGAAGCCAGGCGGGCACCGCGGGGTGAATCCCGGCGGCGGGGCCTCGCACAGGCGTCTCCGCGTCGTGGCCCTGGGCGTTTCGTTGTCCAGCGTCCCTTTTGAGACTGCGTACTCATGTGGCAGTGATGACAGCTGCATGATGTTGGAGCCAGACGGTGGCGACGGTGTGGCGCGACGTATTGGTGTTGAGTCTGGTGGCGTCCCGGATGAGGCGTATGTCCGAGACGACGCGGGTTGCGTCGGAATGGTCTTCGCGGCACTGTGACAGTGGTCAGATGCGGTGGCGAGGCCATCCCATCGTCGTGAGGTGTCTCGGACACGAGGCGGTTTCGGGATGTCGTGGCAGACTGCGGTGGGACGGTCGGCATCGTGCGTCGTTCGGTCGGCTTCGGCGGGTCAAGCGTCGTCACAGTCGTGTTGAGTGGCGTCTGGTCTGCGAGGGTTGTTGAGGCTGGTGGCTTTGGGCCCGGAGGCGGAGGGAGCAGGATTGGCGGCGAGGGGGTGACGAGCGTCGGCGTCGGGACGGAAGGCATCCTTGGTGAGGCGTAGTGCGTCGGCGTGAGTGGCGTCAGGTCGATGAAGCGTGGTCTCGCTGGTGATGGTGTTTCCGGACTTGGTTCGTGAGGCGTCAGGTCTACGAGGGACGCCGAGGTTGGTGGCTCCGGGACAGGAGGCGGTGGTAGCGGGATTGCTGGCATCAGGAAGCCGAGCGTCGGTGTCGGGACAGTAGGTGGCTGGAACATTGTACGTGACGGTGCGGATGTCGTCGGGACGTTTGTTCGTGATATGTCATGCGTCGGCGTGAGTGGTGTCTGGGTGTCGTGGATCGTCACGGTGTATCGTAGGGGAGGAATCGTTAGCATCGCTGCCGAATACTGCACCTGGGTGGCTCATTCTGCGGTACATCGCGCGCACGTGAAGGTGAAGGACTCGCGCCACAAAGTCCCTTCACGCTCGTTGGTACAGTCACGATGCCACAGGCCGGCACACTCGTCGCAGTGGTAGCCCATGCTACTTCCTCCGGGACACGACCGGTTTCCACACATCGTCAACCCATATAGGCGGTACTCTTGACAATAGCCACACTCGTACCCCGCGGCGGTCCTGCCATATAGGTCCCAACTCGGGCAGGGATGGTAAAACCCGATGCATTCGTCCGCATACATCTCTGTTTTCGTGCATGTTCAGCTGTGTCGATTCGTGTTTTTCAGTCGTGGCTCTGTGCGCGCGGGGTCGCGCTCGCCGGCTGGGCAGGTGCCCAGACAGCCGCACAAAACGGAGGCCGAGAATGGCCGCGGCGGAGGTGATGCGCAGATTGTTGTGCGCAGCGACGGCTGAGAGCGCCCGGACAGCCGCACAAAGCGGAAGTCGAAAACTGTCCACGGCGGGGGAGGGGGTGCAGATGGGCGTGTGGGGCAACGGGCGAGGGCGCCCGGACACTCGCACAAAGCGGAGGCCGATGAGGGGGGTTTGGGCTGTGACGTAGGCTTCTGCGTCGCGTGTGGCACTGGAGTGTCGAGCGGGGTGGGGGGTGTTGAAGCCCCTTTGTCCGCTTGCTTCGTCGCGCCAGCCTGTCTGGCCCTAATTACTTTTGCCTGTGCAAATTAGCTGTCCCATGTCTGTGCGGTGGCTTGGTGTGGCCGGAAAAAAAAATCTGACTTGATAATGGCTCAAATTTTTCGTGTTTTCGTGAGAGTTCTTTGTAATTTTGTGTGAAGAAAATCTTGATTTTTCCTGTCTTCGCCCCACGTTGGGCGCCAAATGCCGTCGTCCGGAGTCACGGGCCCGAGTCTCGGTGCGGCTTTTAGCGGGAATGGCGGTTGAGGATGTAGTGTTTCCGGGTGGGCGCCAGACTAGCTCTGTTTCTAGTTGATAGGTGGGTCATGGGGTCGGTTGCCCTGCGTGGCCCACTAGGACCATCGGCGGTGTTGCGTGGGTTATGAGGAATTCCCTACTTGGCGGTGGTTGGGAGTCCTATGGTTAATTAATCAGACGCTGAAGTGATGCAACAAATGACGTGCGTCGTTTATTCCTGCGACTGTGGGTTTGGTGTAATACTGTTGATTACACGCCACATCATACAGAGGGTGACGTCACACAATACAGAAGTTACACAATTACACAAAGTTAGTCTGAAAGTTACATAATAAGACGTGGCACAAGTTCACAAAAAATGTTACGCGGAGGTGCGTTGCACAAGTTTATTGAATGTTACGCGATGGCGCGTTGCACAAGTTTACAAAAGAAAACATTCTAGATTCAAGGCGTCGCACAAAGTTACTAAATATTACGTATTAGCGTGGCACTAGGCGGTTCTGAGCCTGTTTACTCAAAAGAGGGGTGAGGGCGATTGGAGGCGGCCAATCCCGTATATCAATGTCTCGAGGCGGTGTTCGCGTCCACTGTCGTGGAGCGCAGACCGCAGCAGCTAAAATTCGTCCAAGTTCCCATACGGGGTGGTGTCAGTGCCGGAGCGACTGGTTTTAGTTAAAGTTCTGTTCTTCGGGAGGCAGCCCGTGCCGTATGCTGAAACTACCCCGCAGACCAAGTGTGGTGCAGGGAGTTTTAAAAGTTATGCGGCCGGATTAAGTCCTCGACCGAAAATTGGACCGGGTACGCACGGAGAGATAAGTAAAAAGAGGTTTCGAGGAAGTGACTATAATTACCAGAAGTGAGTTCAATGCATACAATGGATGATGTCTCTCCGTGGGACGTGCGTCCGCCCCGGTCCACGAGTCGCGCTGTACTGGCGTGATGTCATGGTTTCCCGGCCGAGGCTCTTTGGCTGTCGCGCCAGGGTTGACCTCATTATGTTAGTTTCTAATGTGACACGTTAATAAGAGATTTTAAGGGCGCTAAGTTCCTACATTAATTATTAAGGTTAAATTAACATCACTCGTCCCTTCTACAATTTGGAGTTAGTATGTTTACGAATTATGTCCTCTAAATTATACGTCACACCAGCGAGTGTTCGTCTCTTGCCGGACTGCTCTGGTGGGGGTAATAACGAACACAAGGGGTTAATAATTATGTCACATGGGTTAATTAACTAATCTAGGCAGAAGGCCGCCAGGGGGACACTCACACACGTATCGACGAATTTACACACGTGAGTGCCCGGGCACTCCCAAGGTTAGTAGAGAGAGGTTGTCTCGATCCCATAAGAACAATGTAGACAGCCCGACACTCCGCTCTGACGTCATCTGCAGCCCCGCCGTTCCCAGCCTTTATACTGCACCTGCTGATTGACGGCTTTCTCTTATCAGCTCGGCTCGTTTCACATGTCTGATACGCAATAATTATAGTATTTCATTTATGCTGTGTAGATTACTGTTAATTATAATCGTTTTGATATGCTTTTCAAATGACAACATGCTGTGACTGAAAACAAGGATGAATAATTAATTTCAACATATTTTTTCAGTGACAGTAAAAATTTTCAAAATATCAATGATGCATCCATGAATTTTAAAAAAATTTATATAATTAATATGTAACTAGTAAACAAAATGGTTTATTTGTATTTATTTCTCAGCAAGATTATAATATTTAAAATAATTGCATATCAATTTCTTAATGTTTAATAAAAGTAGCCATAGCTCATTAAAACGTTTTGGGAATGTTTGCAATGTAAATATACTGAAGTTAGATTTAAAAATGAATTTCTAACATGAATAGAGCAGTTATTCGTGTAATCGTTTCATCCTCTTTTGCATCATACTCGAGCGTTTTCTTCACTTTTACTTCGTCAAAGAACAACAATGCGTTCGAAGTCTAGCAACGAAGAACGTGCTACATTCAAAAGTTCAAACATGTTTTACTAGGATGTCTAGGATACCTTTTCTCATGTCAAATGAAGATGCCCATCGTTGAAGAGTTGAAAGTCCAGGCAATGGGAAGTTAAGTTTCTGTTTTAAAAATAAATAACATCGCTTACTGAAATAACGCAAAGTGAAAGCGAGATCTATTTCCTCATTGGTCCAGTGTACTCTTTTTTTTTTCAACGAAAGTAATAATTCAAATTGATTTTTTGAAAAAAAAAAAAAAACACTGGAAAGAATATTCCGCATGCGGAACTCTAACGAAGAACGTTTTTTTTTGTTTGTTTTTAATATTTAGGTTTTCTTTTTTGAGTGTTTTCATGACTTTCAAATTTAAAACTGACTTTCTTTCAGCAAGAAACAAATTTTCTTTAAGAATTTGGATTTCCTTCCTAAGCATTTAAACCAAGTCATTGTTAGAACAAGACTTTGAATGCTTTAACTGACTACAAGAACATATTTCTTCTTCACTTACATTTTCATTTGAATCTACGATTAATTTACATAACAGTTTGTTTTTTTTTTTGTTTTCCCTGCATTTAACTCGGTCTTCTCGGCGCACACGACTTTCCAATGTTTCTACAGTTGTTGTAATTCCAAGTTTTAACGAAGGTATATCATTTGGTTTAAGACGTCTTTTAGCGCATGTATTTAACAACTCAGCTTTCAAGTCGGGCTCGTAATCATCATCTGTAAAGTGCTCTGAACATATGTAAGTTGTTTTTGGATTTCCCTCACCCTCACGTCGGCATTTCTGAACCCACACTTTCAACAGATGATCATGGCGTGGGAATCGATGATATTTTATATGATTTGTTTCAGGTAAAGATTTTGTTTTTACCAAACTATTTGCACACACAGCCACTGTACACCACGTACCTGGCATTGTAATGTTTAAATACAACTTGTTAACAGCGTTTAGCCTAACAAAACAAATTCACTTTAAATTCGTGTTCTTAACGTTTTGCCTGCTAGTTATAATTAACGAAGCACCTGTGCAGTTATGATATAAGCAACACCAACATTTTATAACACACGCACTCTCAATTAAACTCCTCACAACAATAACTCCCCCTGCATTACGCTGTAGTTTGACACGCTATTACGAGCAGATGTGCTTGTAAACTAAGTAACTGATAGGAGCGGACGGACTGGCAAGCCGAGCCGGGGCTGCAAGTGACGCGATGCGCAGAAAGATGCGCAAGCGATCGAGGCAACCTCTCTCTACTAACCTTGGGGCACTCCTACGTCGCACTTTCGTTAATCAACTTTTAATTTATACACAATACTGTTTAATATTCTGTGTTTGTTTTTGCAACGTGGTCGGCTGTAATGTCTGTCTGTTTATTAGGGGGCCGGGTTCTACCTTGGTTGCTGGTGGCTCGCCTGACTCGGGTGGGCCATGGCTAGGGGCGCGTTCCGTTAGCGGGGTTGAATACTGGCGGTTGCAGGTCGGGCATTAGGGTGGCCTTCGGTCGGACGACGTCAAGAGTGCCATATTTCTTATTTCCGAGAGGGCATTCTCTTGTATCATAGTCGTTGCTTGAGAACACCATCGCATAAGCATATTTCATAGTCGCTGAGATCTTGCTTAAGATCACGAATAAGACAGTATTTGCCAAGACCAAGCATTTGCTTGTTCAGATCGCAGTGTATAAAATGGCTGATTCTAATGAACCTCGTATTTTTAAACTTATTTAAATACTATATGAAGAGCTGAAGTAATTTAATATGTGTTTTAAATGAATGTAGAGTTTGTTTATGAATGGTGGTCACATTTTCAAGTGCTAAACAGACCTGTTTATTTACATATAGATTACAGAACGAGTAAAATGGATGTGGAAGACAATGAGTTTAATGTGACGACAGTCGTCGTACCCTCCCAGATGCAGAGGCCTTACCTGTCCTCCGACGTGGGCCTAAGGGAGATATGTTCACCTCAGGAAATTAGGGACCATAGGCCGAGGGACGTCAAATGATGATTGATGAAGTTCATATCACCATCAGAAAAATTAAATCTACATTCATTACACCCAGAATCCATTAAAAAATAATAAAAAACTGTGGCATTCATATTCATAATAATATATAATCTCCCTATCAAGTTTCTTAGAGCTTCGGTAGTGCAATGGTTAGAGTGCTAGGTTTTGGACATAAATGATAAGGTGAGATGGTATCTACGGTTTAAATCTTGTTGTTTACATGACTTTTTTTCTTAAAGGTTATTTAATACAAATATAATTTTTAGAAAAATTGTATTAATAATATTTTTGTTTATATAATTGTTATAATATTTTTAAATATATAGCTAAGTTCATTGGATGTGGTTATTTCATACTCGGTAGGCTTTGTGACATATGTTTTACTTCTAATAAGATTCAATTACAGGATCACAAGTAACTTGAACAAGAAAAATTAAACTATTATATTAGGAAATGAATGTTAAATTTTATTAATGAAAAAGCGAGCACTTTATAGGAAATTAACTACGTGCATGTTAGCCTTACCTTAAAGCAAAACCCAATTCACTCGTATCCTTTTAATGTTATGTAACGGGAGTTTCAAATTCAATCTCTTTAAGCCTAAATCTACTATTTTTTAATACTAAGACAACTTAATTATAACTTAGTTATAGTTAGTGATGTGCAGAAAGTAAAATATCAAAAATTAATTATAGGTTGCATACTTTTAAAATAAACATCTGAAATTTTATAACATTACACATTTGATTCAATGATCAGTAACATGTTTACAAACCCCCTTAAAAAAAAATATCTCATCTGTGTGAAGTTTGACGTCGTCTGGCCGACGACCACCCCAGAGCCCGACCTGCACCCGCCAGTATACGCTCCCGCTAACGGAACACACCCCTGGCCATGGCCCACCCGAGTCAGGCGACCCGAACAGCAATTAAAGAAAAAGCCGCGGAAACCTGAGTAGACAGATCAAGAACCGCCTTTTCCCACTAGGAGCCACACCGGGACTCGAGCCCGAGACCCCGGACGACGGCATTTGGCGCCCGCTGCGTGGGGCAGAAAATAACGTGAAAAATTTTTTTTTTTCACTTCTGAACATTTTTGAAATAAATTCACCAACAGGCGACAGCGGAGACACGAAACTGCCATTTTGGACACAGGAAGGGTCGAAGGCCAGACAGACCGGCGCGACGAGGCGAGCGGACAAAGGACACTCCAACCACCCCCACCCCCGCACGTCATCATGGCGAGGCGAGCAACGGAGCGACGTCACCACCCCCACTCCGCACGGACCGTTTTCGCCTCCTCTTTGTGCGGCTGTCCGGGCACCTGCCCGCCGCCGATCTCAAACCCGCGCGCTACAACACGCGCCCAGACAACAAACAGCCCGTCACAGGCGGCGAACTTGAACGTACAACATGCAGCTCAACATGCAGGCACCACCTACAGACCTCGTGTGCACGCGTTGCCTATTACCAAGGGAAATAGACCTATTGACGGGATCACTGCCGTGGTACAGGACATGCCAATGCGCGAACACCCGGGACAACGTCACCGAACAGACCTGGGGCAAGCCCTGGAGCGAGACGTTACTCGGCGAGCCGCACACCCAATTACCGTGGTCATGGGCACCGCTTAAGACGGAGGCACAAGCTAACGTCACACTGGGAGGCATACTACCGACTATGGGCCTCACGAGTGCGCGGACCAATCCGGCACCCAAATACATCCCACCACCAAGCGCAATCACCGGACCAAACACGGGGATACATACACGCAACCCGTGCTACACAGGGAAGTTAGCACTACCCGAGTTCAGCGGAATAGGGCACGAAGTACCCAGAGACTTCCTAACACACT